>NW_025785303.1:0-107126 GCF_021130785.1 Homalodisca vitripennis
GTTGTATTTCCCACAGTCGTTGGGAGAGGTTGGGATATAAGCACAACAAAATTTTGTAACTTTAGTTGATGAGCGTAAAAAAAATAAAATAGCAAACGAACTTCATTTTTAATTCTACTGCAGATGCGTGCTGGAACCCATAGCTATACAGCGTGACTCTGGGTCGTTTACCCGTTTACCCTAAACACCTGTTCGCGATCTATATTATGTTTGGCAATTACTTTTCCCCGAGCGTTCCTCTAACACTACAATTTATACAACCAGCCAGTGATTTGGGATTAGTAATAGAAGTCCTCACAATAAAAACAAGCCACAAGTAACGTCATCATATACTTAAAAAGTTACCCTCAACTTTCAGTAGTAAAACCAAAATTTATAATTTTGAAGACAGAACACAGGAGGTCTTGGGGGATTGCCCTATGTATGATGTTCATGAGCACTAATTTGACCCTCTCCATGTTTATTGAAAACTGCAGTAATTAATCATAACACTTTCCTCTACGAGTTGAAAAAGACACTACAATGTCTTTCTTCTATGCCTCAACAAGTTAAATCTCCTCTCTTTTAAAAAACTATGTAAATTAACTTGATAAATCTCACAACCCCGTGACATTACTTGCATGCAAATATATGTAATACGTATTGAAAATGTCTACATTTACATTTTTATTAAAATACAACCCGGGTAAGGAGTCTGATCAACTCTTGCAGCAGTCAACCCTATTTTGTTAGCCTAGGGGATCTTCAGGATCTATATCTTTTAAGATTTTACCTTGATGTTGCTATATAAAAAAACAAATACTGGAGATTTGTGTACTGCCTAGAGACTAACAAAGATTTGACGAGTATGTCGGTCAAAAATTTATTTCTTGAGTGTATAAGGGAAAATTTGATTACCATTTAAATTTCTACCTTACCTTTGGTGGGGAGTTGGTGGAGTTTGTTGCGCCTATACCCCCGAGCATGATCGCCAAGGATGGTATGGAGGCTTGCTGCCAGTGCTTGTAAGAGATTAGAACGATACAGTGGATCTATCCATCCATTGAGAGCCTTTTTCCCCAAAAGGGTTCTGTAAGATAATAGTAGGAATTTTTGTGTAAGAAATTCCTCGTGATACTCTTTTCGCCTGTGCAACGAATTACTCAAGTTTAACGTATCGTTCCCTTACAATGTTATACTATCTAGAGAAATAATAAATAAATTTTATAGGACTATTACAAACAAAATATTTTTATTGCTTATATGTTTTATGAAGGGAAGAGGTATAACCAATAAAAAATAACATCATTTATAGAGAATTAGGCTTTGCTGAGATTGCATGCAAAAGGTCATAATCTATAGCCCATTTCTATCTCGAGATATGCTGCGGTCAGATAGGACGACCAGCCATCATTTGGCAAAATACACAGAAAATTGTTGTTCAGAGGACAGAGCTTTACTAATACAAGAAATTAAATTACCCCAAAATTTAAACATTACTTGGGGTTAAAACGTTAGTATTCACAACAAAATCAGGGACATGATAAACATTAGACATCTTCTGCAATAACACTTTGTTACATAAGATATTACTTTCATTATTACCGGAGCCTTGTCCACTTTCCCCGGAAAAAACACTTGTTCAAGGGGAAAGATTGTGGTCTGACCTGTTCTTCCAGCCCAGTAGGAAAGCAATCTCTTGTTAGAAAGGACAGTTGTCCAGAATACCATCATAAATTTTCCCTTTAAAACGGGAAGAGCTCTACCAGGAGCTTCTTAAAAATGGCCCATAAAGTTAGGCACGGAACAACGAGTAGGGAGGCTTTTGAAGTGTACTGTATCTGCGAAAAAGTTTTAAGATTAAGTTCAGGACAATTTTAAAACTAAGTTACAAACTCTGCAAAATTAGCATTTACGTTTTAAACTTCAACATTTTTCTTTGTTAGTGAGAAGTGGTTACTATAATAAATCTGTATACTTCTCTCACATCATTACCTTTTAATGTGTTGCATTTTTCTTCAGATTATATTCATTGATGTTTCACATTTCTAGGACAAATAAGACCATATATGCATTGTCAATTACAAAATGTATTAATACACTTACAGAATATCGGTAAGCTATGCTGTCTTCAGTTTATACACACTTAATCAATAACTTTAAACAACAAAGTTACTTTTTTGCTGTCTGTTTTTTAATTCAATGCCACTCCCAAACAATGGAAAGAAAAGGATCATTGTGGTATCACTTATTTTGTGGTCTTTGTTATTAATTGGGGTAATATATTTTTTAAACCTACAATAGAGTAATAGTATTTAAAATTGGGGTATGCCAATAAAACTAACGGCCCTTTAAACAAGGTCTTATAAAGTGGAGGTTTTACAATGGATTGATTAGTTTCAAGGTCTAAGTGGATCAAGTGCAACACAATTCTCATATGACCTTTTGTATGTTCTCTACAAGTGGGCTTTTATCTGTATCACATTCTGTAATCCACTCTAGACCTTATTTATACGGTCTACTATCATTTAGATAACAGGTAGAAGAAAATGTCTTTTTAATGTTTTGTCTGTGGGTTGTTAGGTTTTGCAAGAGTGTCTAAGTGATCAATTTAACCAATAAAAATTCTCAATACGCTGTTGTACGTCTGCAAGGTGGGGCTTTTTCTGTAGCACATGTTAGTCTTATGTATGTACTGTACCTACAACTAGATATTATTTATAAGGGTTACCGTACATAGTTATATAGTCAAAAAGAAAAAACAAGATTCTAACAATAAACGTCTCACAAACCCCAATATCGATTTATTTTATTCATATGAAGTGATGCATATATATCTATGACACTGATATGTTCCCCAAAGTGAAAATTTTATATAAGTGGGTGTATTATGTTGGGCTGTTCTCTTAGAATTTGAACAATAATTACATCCATAGTAACTGAATGTGCTATTTCGTTGTGGTATAAACTATGAACCCATCACAAAAAATGAGTCATAATTTGTAGCGGTTTTAGAGTATAATAAAAATCTAGTTTCATACAAATTTACTTATTTCAAGAAAGAACGCTTGGAGGCAAGTAGCGCAGGTTTCAGTTCTTTTCAATCATTATCTGTGTTACACAGAACTATAATTGTTTTTTTTATTCAATTTACTATCTGGACTTAATAACTATAGCAGTATATCATGAAATACTACGGTATAGAGATACAATTTTATTATACCTCCAATACATTATATACTGTAATAAAAAAAACCCTTGCTGGGTTATATTTGTAAGTTACCTGTGGATCATACTCGGAAAATATGAGGTGGATGTTTGTTCTTGATAGCAGGCACAGTGGTGGGTGGAGGGGTGGGACTGGCTGAGTTAACTGCTTGAACATGTCGAGTCTCGTTCGTCTGCAACCCTATCCTCCACATAGTACTGGTGGGCGACTTCCTGAAAGCCAGTACCATTTGTACGCTAAGTTTATTCCCTGTGTCCAAATGTGGGGGGTTTTTTGAGGATTAACTGTATAACCCAACAAATACCCACTTTTCTAAGGTAAAATTTAGAGGATTAGTAGAGAAATTTTTCATGTCTTTGGGGAATAATTCTAAGCCATAACTGTTTGTAACATATATTCATTATATACTGTATATGGGTTCTCCAGAAAGTAGCATGTGTTGTGGACTAGACTCGCAGCGGTGGAACGGGAAAAGCCGCCATTCTGGAGTTAAAACAGATTCTTGAACTCAGCATAACTTAAAGCTGTGGTAATAGCCAGGATATATATCCCTCCTACTTTTTCTCACAGTCACCCGTTAACAATAGTGTTACTGCTCTTGAAAATCCAGCAATTGTTAAGTGCGTTCAGGATTTAAAGGTTTCTTTGTTACCCAATAATCTAAAAAACCAATTTGAATCCATCACTACATTATTACTCATTTATAGGATAGAATAATGGATGGAAAGCAGAAGGGAGGCAGTGATGTTATTAATTTTTTTATGACCTTACCTCTGTCTTACTCATGAGTATCACAGTCAATGCAGATTCTAGCCTGTTTTACGAAAATACTGAAAAATTTTAGTGATAACTTACTGACCTTTCAGAAATTTCCCCCCTAAATCTCACCAGTATTTCTTTATGCTATATAAAAATTATGTCATAAAGAGATTAAAAAAATCTTATAGATAATTTTTTAAACCTTTGAAGCTAATTTGTATTGTATGATTTAGTTACATTTCTCTAGTATTGATAATATTGTACAGGGTACACAGAACTTTTGCCTTCAGAAAAACGGGACCTTTGCAGTAAAATGTAAACTATAGGTACATGTCATGGGTTTTTGTAAAATGACTTTATATTCACAGAATTTTTAAATAAAATTTTAGCCTATTTTACAATTAAACTGCAATATAGATCTTCGTCAAATTACAATTCAAACACTAGAAAATGTTAACTTCTCATAAAATATTCAGAAATGTACACTACCGTTGCGGGCCCACATTATTGTTTGGAGCCAAGTACCAAGCTGCTTAAATCATCATCTACACCCCCTTCATCTCTGAGCTCGCTCTTCATCCTGCCATCTCCTTTCCCTGTTCCCAAATCAAAAAAAAAAACAATTATTTTTTAACCCTGAAGATCAGGCTTTACTACCTCAACCCGTATAGGGCTAAGATGGCTAATTAATTCAGATTATCTGAACATGGAGTGGCTTCTAATTTGAAATCTGAATATTTAGGTATTGTATAATTGACATGCATGAAGTATCTATCAGAAGCCTGATTCTTATCTGATAGCTATAATGTATCCCCGACGCAAATTTTTTTATAAAATACACTATGAGATTACTCTCGTTCTCCAGTTGGCGGACTAGAAGGCAAGAATTTGTGGTTAATATATAGGAAAACAGTAGCTGCAGACACTGAAAAAAACTCAGCAAATTAAGTAATTATTAAAAGCTCAGTCACAGTGGTGGATAAAACCAACTACGATTATATTCAGGACGCTTTAAAAATCAGGGGATTAACTTCGGCGAACTATCTGGCAAAGAGTGTTAAAAAAAATTTTAAAAGTCCTCTTAATGAAGCATTGTATAATATAGCAGATTCCATATTAGTTTTTCTATTCAGTAATAACAAGAAGCAAGCTGGTATTTTTGGAGGGGGTGGTCCTAAAATCAAGCTTTTTCTTACCACGTCAATACCCGACAATTCTCTTACATAACCAACAACTGAAAGGTTTTTGGCAGTCCTCCCCAATGATGATGATGATTGAATGTCTTTCCCCCATCAAGTCTCCTCACTTACAAAGATAGATGAATGGGGTAGTTTCTTGTGGGTTTCAACCTAGGCACCCACGAAATTAGATGTCCCCCTTAAAGGTTTCAATTTGCAATATTTGTGAGAAAAAAAAAGGACATTGGGCCACGTGTGTGAATTTACAAAGCAATCAAGTGTAAAGGGAAAGGACAACACTTGCAACGCTCAAAACGGAAGAAATTTAAAATGCGGTAACCAATTCATCCACATGTGCCTGGCATCTCAAAATTGGGTGTTTTCTTTCCAAATCAACAGTTTTCCCTCTTTGGGTTTTAGCAATGGAAATCAATGGCGAAGCCTTAATCGACACAGGGAGGGTCTGGTGTGTTAGATCTGAGACTGCTGGGTTAGAAGATACTAACTTTTGTAATGATCCAAACATAAGACCAAACATGTTATGGCCTTCAACCAGGCATGTGTCTTTAGACTGTCGTCATCCTTCTTAGTGGGCCGAAGGCTCCTAAGACCACCTAAGACTATTCAGTAATCGGTCCGATGACTCTATAAAAGACCTATTGCAATTGTAGTCCTATTTTGCTACTCTGAAAGAAGAAGGCCCGCACTCAAAGTACAATGATGGGGAAAAGCGAAAAAGTTATATGTGCCCGTTACCCCTTGCCAGCTCATACACCGCAAAGCTATTCATACAAAAATAAGGGGACATATCTTACCCAGAATCTTCAGACTTCTAGATGTGATCATTTCCACAAATCAAGATTGTAAAATTTCAACCTTGAAAGCAAGATCGAGTAAAACCCAAGATATTGAATATAATAATCAGCAAAGAGGTGGGCCATCTATTTGAAAACATAATGATAGTACAATAATCCTTCTTGTAAATGAACATCCCTCACCTATGGCGGATACTCTACCGTCAACAGCAGCCCAGAAACATACTTAATCAAATCAAGATCCGTCGCTCCTCCAAATGTACAGAGGGACCCTATACATATTTCAGAAAAACTATGATTTAAAATAAAGGGATGGTTGAATATAGTATTAAATCTTATCTTTTCTGTCTTGAAAACAATATGTGTTATAATTTCTCAATATTTATGTTTAAACTTATCTTTCCGTAAATAATATTTTTTTTTTAAATTTTCAAGACTTTCGTTCAGTTGAATTTAAAAACCATTTCAGTTTGGTTCAAACCCCTAATTTTCCATTTTTTGCATTGAGTCGGTATGGAGAACAAACAGCACGGTACAGATTTTAAATTGAATGCTGTGGTGGATAATAAATGTTTAAAATCAAATGATAGATTTCCACAATATAACTTGAATCTTTAAAGGGTTTTTCCCGGGTTGAAGACCCCAAATTAGTATGCAAACATTTTTTGCTGGCCTGGTATAAGCTCAATGGTATTTGACTTAATTGTATTTGTATATGTCTATGGGATTCTTGGATGTTTACTAATAGTTTTGGTGAAACATTCCCTTGATGTGTATATAATGTGTTTGGTATTGAGAGCGAGTGTGACAGGTATGGCGAGAGGAATTTTTGGACACTGGGGCTACTCCAAAAGGCTCGTCCTCTGGTCCCTGGCCGATGTTATCAGGGGGCCCGCCACATCGATTAACACCTGTCAACTCATTACACCCATTCTATTGTCGTAATGTGTTTGGTTTAAGAGCTGTGTGGACAGGTATGGCGAGAGAATTATTGGGCACTGAGGTCTCCCAAAGGCTCGTACCTTGGTCCTGGCGTTCAGAAGCCATCAAGAACACCTGAAACATTACTCATTCTATTGTAGTAATTAATCGTGTTATGGGGATTAAGAGCGTGTGGGACAGGGTATGGCGAGAGGAGAAGTGACTTCTTGGCACTGAGGGAACTACTCCAGGCTGTCTTGGGTTTTCGCTGGCCGTTCAGGTGCCATCGATAACACCTGAAACATTACACCATTCTATTGTAGTTGAACGTTAATCGGGGATACAATTTTTATTACATATCTAAAGGTTTTAAATTATTTTAATTTAGTTTTTTGCAAATATATGTTTGGTAGTCATGTATTCTAAGAGCAGTGTGGGCAGGTTTCCCTTGTTTTCTATTATTTTTATGGGGATTACTCTGTATGGCGAGGAGAAATATTGGCACTGAGGGCTACTCCAGGCTCGTCTCTGGTTCCTGGCCGTTCAGGAGCCATCGATTAGAATCATCACCTGTTTGTGAGGGCCCGTACTAAGGATTTTTTTCCAAAATCTTTTACTAGAGGAGAGCTACCCCTGAAAACATTACACATTCTTCTTGTGCAGGTTAATTTAGATTGTTTTTGTTAATTAATATTGCGTTAGTTTATGTTGAGGATTACGAATAGTTGATTATCACCATTGAGAGTTAAACTTAATTTTATATACCTATTCTTTGTCTGTGGGGTTAAATCCATAAACTCTATTATAATAAGAGCAGTGTTTTCTATATTAGTAATGGGTTGTGTGTTGTTGAGTCTCGGCAGTGTTAGTGCCACGGATATTATGGCGACGAGGGAATTTTTTGGCACTGAGGGCCTACTTCCAGTGCTCGCTACTCATCGGTCCTGCCGTTCAGGGAGCCCGGATGGCGATTATACACTGGAAGAGCGATGCCTGGCTGGAACCACTGACTGGACACTCGGAAATTGGACTGGGCCCCTTCAAGAAAGACGGTGGAACAAATCCCGGCTGAAATGAATACGATTGTATCATAATTGGCTTGATTCAGTGTGGTAGTACAGGTTGATAGTAAAATGAGTATATGTCAGTAATTACGTAATATTAAACGTTCACATAGTATATGGTGGTTTGAGTTTTTAGTTTATGGTTTCTTTTGTTTTGGTATTCAGTTTGTTGGTATTTAATGTAAGTTAAAATTGTAGTAACTGTCCTTGTGTGGAGTAATATGTGCGCGGTTGATGGAGATACATAAAGTTATAAATGGCAGTACAAATTATAGTTAATAAGTATACAAGTTTAATTAGTCATCACCGTTGCAGTAGTAAAGATTGTTAGATGATCTGTTTTTGGGGTGTATCGTTTTAAGAGGCAGTGCTGAAGGTATGCATGGCCGAAGAGGATGGTGGGATAGAGGTTCTTGGCACTGGAAAAGGGCTCAAAACTCCAAAAAAACGGCCTCCCCGGTTCCTCTGGCCCCGGTCCTGGCGTTCAGGAGCCATCTCGTAACTCCTGGAAAACATTTACAGCATTTCTAAAATTGTAAGTAATGTGTTTGGGTGTGTATTAAGAGCAGTGTTGTGTCCAGAGTGTCTGTGCCGGTATGGCGAGAGACACGACGAGAGAATTCAGAGGAGAGAAGCGCGGAAGAGGAGAGAAGATGAGAACGAGAATATTGGCACTGGAGGTGACTACCTACTCCCGCGCTCTTTCTTTTTTGTTCCTCCTCTATACAATGGATTGTGAATCATAAACTCAAAAACACTTTACAACTATATGTTTAAAAATACTAGGTGTTTTTTGAATGAATTTTAAAATTTACTTCTTTTGGAAAATATCTAGTCTTATCTAAATTAGGTTTTTAAATAACATTTCTTTTATTCAAGGCCAATTTAACGTTTTTGCTTAACCCCTTTTAAAATATTATATATTATTAAAACTTGATTATTTTATTTATATTTCATTAAATTTAAGATATATTATTAACTTAACTGTATATATCATCCTTTAATAGCAAAGGTATTTAAAGCTCCCATTCGGGATTCTAAATTGGATTTGTATTCCTAGTTGTTTAAGACAGTTTTGTACTGATAGTCGATTTAAAAAAAGGATTATAAATAATAAAATTGATTAGCATCTGTTTTAGGTATAACAAAGCGAGGTTTTAGGGTGGTAATTTTTTAATTTTAACTCTTGGAAGACAATTAGTCTTTAATGTTGATTAATTCCCCTTTCAGTTTAAAAAAAAAACGTTTACTCAAATACAAGGCCTCTCTCTTACATTACATTCATTGATATAGAATTGTAGACTGATGAAGGAAGGAAAGAACATATTTTTTAATACAATTTTTTGCTTGAAGAAACACATGGAAGATATTTTTTTTTTCGCTGACAGAAACGGTCCCCCAAAACCATACACATGGACATTTTTTATAAAAATAAATTAAATTTAACAATTTCAAAAATAATTGAAATACACTCCAGTACAGAGGAGTATGGAACTACTATAGATGCTATGTTTACAATATATTTATTTATTTATTTACATAATTTAATTGTCACAGACACTCTTACAAGCATAATGCTTTGGCAAAGACTCGTCAAACTTATTACAAATTGTATACTAAACTAATTAAAACCTAAATTTTAATACACACAAATATTGTACCATTTTTTTCTTGTATAGCAAGTTGGATGCCTCAAAGTCCTGACTGATAAGCCAAGTACTCATCTAGTCATCTGTAGATACAGTGAGGAAAGTAGATAGTCTTTTGGAAGTATTTTGGGCAATCTCTGGATGCGATTTTTTCTTTCCTTATTGACAAGTGGCATATGATTGTACTAATTATTTTATACAAGTATAAAGCGGTGGCCCACTTTCCAGAAAGCTTATATTGCGAGACTGGGTTTTATTGGAGCATTGAGAGTTGTGAATGAGGACGTGGTAGTGATTTGTTATTAAAAAAGTTTTCTTGGTTCGCTTTGATAAACGCAGACTTTGAAGAATGACAAGAAAAGGTATAGGAAGTATTTGAAAATCTCTAAAGTGCTATCTCGGATGGGTCATGAAAAGGTACAAGCCGAGTTGATCAGTCTTACCATTTATAATTCGACACATTTATATCTCTAGAATCTGTTATTTCTTATTTCAGCTTATTATAAACCCATCTTTTACACTTTTAGCACTATAATGACAATGAAAATGGAGTAATTACATTATTTCGGAAAATACAAGATTTTAGTGAAAATTATACTTGAATCAAATTGTTTAAACTCAATATAAACGATAATAATCGAAAATATATCGTGATAATTTATTCACTTTAATATTTTATAAATGTCAGTGATCATTGTCTATATATGAAATGTCAAAAATATTCCTAAAAATATGGTATAAAATTAATAGAAAAATTTTAAATTTTTTTATGTTAAAGAAATTGAGTGCCTCATATTATTTTCAAATATACAAAATAAACCATTTAATAATAATAGTAACATAATGTGTTTTGGTAAGCTATATTCTAAGAAGTAGTCCTGTGACTCCCTTTCCATTTTTCTGCAAGCTGTACAAAATCCAACAAAACGTTCTGTACTATCATTTCTTTTACAATTCAACAATTCAAGAGTGTACTGTTTTTATGCTTAGATAATTTATATAATAAGTGACCGCAATAGAATATTTTTATGGTCCAACTTTACAGCATTGATAGTGATATAAAATGTTTTATATCAAACTGATCATTATGTCTACTACAAGGTCTTAAGTCTGTGGATATTTTAAATGTACAACAAGTCAAGTTGAATATCAGTTTAAAGGTTTATTGGTATTAAAAAATTAATTTATATAACATGATTAATGTAGATCATTGATGGGAAGGGTTAATTCCAATTGAATGTTGAGGTTCAGCCTCATTTTCCCCTTCTACTTAGAAGCTCTTAAACCTGACGATGTCCACAGAGTTGACTATAATTGCCGCAAGTATACCTTTGTGATGAATAGTGTATTTTTCTAAAACATTCTTAAGTATTTATTAAGAAAAACCTCATATTTTTATAGGAAAGTACCCAAAATTATTGTTTATATTCTTAAAAATAAACTTAGGTTTTCCCAAAAAAAATCGTTAGAGTAGGTCTTATACAATATCAGGTACTAAGCCCTCTTATCTTCTGAAATTTAGTTTTTTAGTTATTCTCCCTCTCAACTTAGAATTAAGTATTAATTTCTGTATAATATTATTAAACCAATGAAATTTATTGAATTGTGATAACAGAATAATGATTAATACTCTTATTTGCCAGACTGAGACAACAAATGCTACTAACTGACCACAAAAAAACATTATGTATATAAAAAATTTTGAAAAATCCTATATATACAACTACAGCAAAAGTAGTTTACTTTAATACCTCCAGTAGAATATAATCTATCCAGATTTGACATAAAAAGGAATGTTTAATTGAAACCCCATTAAATAACAGTCATGTCATAGTTGTATAAACTGGCGTAATAAAAACTAATTAAATTTAGTTGTAATTTTGGAAAATATGGGATAATATTTACTTTACTCACGTTACGTAAAACTATTAAAAACAACTTTTGGTAATTTCCGATTTAGTGTGATCACAAACAAAAATTTAGGTGAGGCCCTATATCTTAAATATCCAAAAGTCTAAGGGCACTCTCGAGTATTTGTTATACGACCCTCTAAATTTTGAAATTTTAGTGACAGGTAATATTTCAAGGGGTATTTTTCGTTTATTGCTGACAGTATGGAGCCAGTGCTTTTGGGCTGCCCTTTGCTGACGGCCAGAGGCATTACTGACACTCCATTCAAATATTTATAAGTTAGTCTTTTTTCATAACGTTTTTTAAATTTTGGGGTTTCCTGCCCTTTAATTTAATTGTTTTCTGTGTTCTATTAATTTTCTGAGCATTTTTTAAACTTTATAAAATATGAGAAATTAATTTTAAGTGGGTAGCCTAAATATTGATCAAAAATTTGATTTGCATTATGGCTAGTTTAAAAAAATGTGTCTCACACTTTTCCTAATATCTTTATCACAAAACATGCAGACTAGACAGAACCACTGTCAACTTGTCACATTATTTTTTTAATGATGCACTTCTGTATAATTTTTATTTAAAGTTCAAGAAAATAACTTAACAAAAATATATTTATCCTCCACTTACATAATGTAAACTATGAAGTCATGAGTTACAAGTTTTAAAAGTCTATTTGGAATCATAATATCAATAATATGCAGTGTCATCCCTAACAATTTGAGGTTAAATTAAAAACTATCGTAAAACGTAATGTTACAAAATTAATTAACGTGTATAGTCTACCTAAGAATGTATAAGGCTGTACAATATGGTTTATTATTATCGTAAAGAAAAAGAAGTAAAGCACATGGTAAAAAACGTTAAAAATTCTTATCTTGAGTACCTAATAAAAATTTGCTTTCTACAAGGTTATGACTAATACAGCTGTTAACAAGAACAGGACATTGTCGTCATCTAATTACACCTTATAGTCTATCAAAAATAAATAATTTTTTTTTGAGGTAAGTAAACACCTTTCAAATTTCCAAGATCCCAGAACAGATGAACAACTCGCGAGAAAAAAAATAGAAGGTCAATAACAATTACTACAGAAGAACAACATTATGCGCGAAAAAAACACTCAGAAATTCTACACTTACCCGAGATTTTGTGAAGATTTTAACAATAGTAATTGCTTATAAACTGAGGATAAGAACAATAATATCGACGAAATTATGAAACATAAAAGTAGGCTAACTTGTGCAAGCTGGCTGGTAAACAACTGTTAGTTGAAGGTAAAGCCTGTAGAGTGCGACAGGACAGCCATTCACGTGTTGTGACGTCTTGTGATGCTGGGTAAACCTAGCAACGGCTCTCCCAATCCCCCCACATCCCACAACACTCTACAGCCCAGACAAGACAGTTATAGATTCACCTGGATTTCACTATACTGTACTCTACCTACACCACCGTAGCCCATTTCTCCTTACTCTACCACACAACTAATAGCATTTTCGTAAAGATTTTCCAGGATACAATGATTTTAATTTATCTAGTATTTTATTTTCTAAAAATATGATTATCTCCTTTTCAAGCGACGTTCTATGTTATTAAAATAAAATGTAAATTTTAAAGAATGATATCAAATAATCTGAAATATTTTCCAACCAAAGATATATTTTAATAATTGTTATTTTTCTGTAATTTTTTATGGGAAAAACCCCATCGCTCAATACACGTGTTTATTCATATTATCATAATAGTAAAATGAAAAATATGAAATAACTTTTCAAAAACTACCATAACCAATCATTCAAACCTCGAAATTCTGTAATTGTTTTTTTCAACTGCTCCCAAATGTATCAATGATAAATTTAAGATTTGTACATTAACAAACATTTAAAACAAAAAAAGAAACCGAATACACTAATAATCACACAAAAATTAAATATTTAACTGCCAAGACCTTATTTTCATGCTAAATGAAAAAAATAAAGGGATTCTAAAATACCCACGCAGACAATATTGTTTGTAGCGCAAAAAAACATTGCAATTCTGCAATCCGTGCAAAAAACGACCATCGAAATCGGCGTCACTTTTGTTTAGCTTCCCATAAGTCCCCCAGAATCTGGTTTGAAATTGGAGTAGGGCAAGCAGAGGCAGCTGGGTCTGACAAGAGAGGTCCCGACATTCTGCTGTAGGGGAGAACCCTTGCCGCATCCCAACAATGATAATACATCGAGATTCCGAGATCACCACTCATGTCCACGTTGTTCGTTCAAAACGTTGTCGCATCTATATTTCACATTATTGAATGATAGTGGTCGTCTCAGTATTTATTCATATTATAAACAAAATTATAATAAAAATCAAAACTATTATTTATTAGAAATATTTTTGTTGGTACATTAAAGTTCTTAGCTTTATGTGAGAGAATTTGCAATCGTTAGTCAATTATGTCATTAAATGAAAACACACTGGGTCGAATAGCCGGGTTATCGATAAATTACGTCAACTGCGGAATATTAAAATTAAAACACACACACACACACAAAATCGAAAACAAAATCTGGTTAGTTTAGAAACAGTATTAGCGCAGTCAGTATTGACAATAACTAAAGACGATCACTGGTACTAGGACACTTAGAGAATAGTAAAGACAATAACGAACTGACAGGAAACTCGACTAGTAGCCGCAGTATTGACAATAAATAAAGACGATCACTGGTACCAGACACATAGAGAATAGCAAAGACAATAACGAACTGACAGAAGAAAACTGATAGCCGCAGTATTGACAATAACTAACACAAAAAACCCGTAATTATTTTGGTTGCTAATAACCCCTACCGGTACTCTCACAATATTGAATTTCTGGAATTCAATATTTTTCATAATACCCTACGCCCACCGATCCATCAACATTACCGTGTCATATACAGTAATATTGGACGTATTTTACTACGAAGCATGGCGTTGCCGAGTTATAAAACATCAAACGCGGTTTATGTAAATTAACGCGACCAAAGCTCTCCACAACACACGGACAGAACAGTTAGGTGTTAGAATATTACAAGTGTTGTCTACCTCTGCCTAGTGGAATATTTACCGGACGTCGGTGATTACCGCATTGATATGTAACCCTGTAGTGTATGGACGAGTGATACATAAACTACAGGAGAACGTTGCGTCGTGGCAAGAATAAACATGACGAAAAACAAATGGCAAGAATAACAAGGGCGAGGTTGGAAGCGGTACAGCTCCATATACTTGTACAAAACATTACAAGATAAACGTTTCCTGTCTCACTTTCATGGATAAACCGTGTGTATTGTGGTGGAAACGTGGCTGTCAACAAAACTCAGTAAGAACTACTTCATCACTTTAAAAATCACTTTCTGTTAACGCAAAATAATCAGATACATTGTAACCTTCAAATTTCATGAAACCAAGAAAAACGGTAATACAAACCATTTTGTAGAACAAAATGTGCGCATTTTACACTAATTAAATATACTGTATTTTATACAATAAAAGAAATCAAAAGGATTGTGATTGTGATTTCTCGTGCTATTGACTAGTACTGGAGACTTGCATCTTGTGTAGTGACAACGCCTGGACTCGATCGACTTCAACCAGCTCTTGTATGATTTGTTTATTCTAACCTAGATTATAGTTACGTATTAGGTTAGTTGTTCACCCTGAGGAAGAGATCAGATTGCAGATCTCGAAACGCAGTTGTTATAAATTTCGTAACATAACGATTGCAAATGTTCGAAAATACTTTAAACATTCCAAACGTCAATAACAAACTTTAAACAAATGATCAAAATCAAGTTATAAATAACTTTTAAATGCATTTTAATACACCATTGCTGATTAATATACAGCTAAACGATCAAAAGAAATTCAATGGTATATCACGGATACGTATAAAAGCATAGTTCTCCATTTCTACAGATCTCTCCGGCTATCAAGATCCAATGGCCTCCAGTAGCACCTGCCGGTCACTTTCACTTGGTCGGGCGGCGTGGAAGATGGATGTTATGACCACAATCTGTCAGACACTGGAGACCTAACAGATTGTGAAATGTCGTTATTTGTATAGCAGAGCTGCGGAAATCCCGTAGAGTATCCTCAGTATTTCCACGTTGCTAATAAATTGACGTCGTTGGAATGAGTCGAGCCGTCGCGTCGCGTCGTTTGTTTCGCTATCGTTACAAGACCTTAAATTCACAATATACAGTAACCATACACAAGACTGTATACACGTTCGATTTTATACTGCTTGCCAATTCATACATTGATGATTCCAAAACTCTACATAAAAGCACAAAAAGTCATGTCGTGAAGATTCCATAACTTACAGAAACAAAATGGCGACCGATAGAACATGTATGGTCGAAATTGTTCATAAATTTGTATTACAAATATTTAAAAAACCGAACACACGTGATTACTGGAACAGCCGTATTAAATACCAAGTGTATTCGTAAAGCGAGAATATTGGAACACACTGTACAGCCTAGTGCAAACGAGAATACGACTTCTGCTAAAACTGTAGTTTTGTACCTCAAGAATAGCACGGAATTCAAAAACATTTAACATTTGATTTTTATACTAACACTCAAAGGCTAGCCTACACAGTGATTTCTGTGTTAATCGTTTCAAATACTCTTTAAAGTTAAAACATAACGAATGTGTTCATCCACACATTCCCAAATGTACATTAAAGAAGATAATTTTTCCAGTGATCTCGGGTTAAATTCTTATAACATTTTATTTGCTTCCTCTAGTTTGGTTTAAATATGTTGGTAACATGAACCTTAAAAATGCTCGTTAATAACCGACTGCCAGGTGGTGGACATTTTGAGTTAGTAATTATACGATATACATAGTTTAAATTTTTTAATGAAAAAAAGAAATTTTCATTATTATAATTTTACCTTTATGGCTCGAACGGATTTCAGGTCCAAGTTCCAACCTCTTAATTATTTATATTTCTCAATGCCATGTAAGAAGTGTAAAAACCAATTGTTTTTGGCTGATTATTAATCAGTACATAATAACCATACACATACGGTACACGTGATTAAATGCGCTGTTTTTTATAAACCGTTATTTGTTGTAACAAATAACAATTTCAATATCTATCATCATGTTTATTTTGTCTTGAATATCTAGTGACATGTTTAAGAAATACGGATATCAGTGCGACAGCGACACGTGTGCCCGTTATCAGTACAGAATATGTAGTGCCAATACGACAACAACTAATATATCCCCTGTGTGTTCTCCATGTCGCTTTGTTGGCGTCTACGTTCAGCCCACACTCACTTGTCTCTATCAACGCTAATGACCTGCTAGAACACTCGTCATTCGGAACTGCTCTCGCTACACGAGTAATTAATAAGCGTTTATAGTGCCGAGTAAAGCATCATACGTTTCGCGACTGATTACAATCGATATCATCCATCTAACACCAATCGTCCGTAATCAACTACACTACACATTGTACTGTGGTACATAAAAAGTTATCGACTGGAAACAAACAGTTCGTCTCATTCATAAAGGTTATCAGTTCTATTCCACACTACAGACAGAGAATAGATGGCAGCAGTTTTGGATAGTGCTGTTTGTTTAAAGTACGGCTTCTTAGTATCATCTTTACCGCGACAAAACCTACGCATGACGCAGTCATTCCGGATTAAGAGGTCAGAAACAGATAATAGGGCTATTAGTGTTGTTTTCTAAAATACTGTAATTTTCAATTTGAAATATTATTCGAGAAGTCATGCTCGTCAGAACAACTTGGAGAAGGTAAGGGGCACAAGTTGTTCAAGATATCTGATAAAGACATAAATCTTTAATAGGAAAATACTGATGTTGTAAAACTAATAAAGAAGATAATGTTATTCAGAATTATTGTCCAATTTGGTAGTACTACTCGGGCAACAACTGTACTGATAAGTTGAATATGCTCTTTTCTAAGAGTCAAAGAGCAGGCTTCGAGAAGCTTCAAAAAGGTTTCATGAAGCTTTTATCTAATCCGTGGTAATAACATACCTGGTATAATCTCATAAACAACTGTTAATTGTATTTAGTACATACAACAAACAACACTCTAGATGGCTTCTTGACATTTCAAATGTACATTGAAGCTCTTAGGAAACACTATTGCCAATAAAATACACGTTGCAATCTCACGAACAAGCGTGAATACAGGATATGTACCAAACTATTATTAAGCTTTCTTATCGACATTTAAATGAAATATTTTGTTTGGATAGTGCTGCAGATAAACACAGTGAGAGATAGATTAGGCAAGGTAAGGTCGCGCCAAGCTAGAGCAACGCAAGCAAGGTTGTGTGATCGAGTAACTCTCAGAACAATTATGATTATCAGTACCAAACTGTTATCAAGCTTTCTTATCGAAATCTAAATGCAATATTTTAGTTGGATAGTGCTGCAGATAACCGCAGTGAGAAATAGATTAGGCAAGGCAGCGTGCGTCGTACCAAGCAAGACCAACGCAAGGTTGTGTGATCGAGTAACTCTCGGAACAATTATGATTATCAGCACCAAACTGTTATCAAGCTTTCTTATCGAAATCTAAATGGAATATTTTATTTGGATAGTACTGCAGATAACCGCAGTGAGAGTTTAGGTTAGGCAAGGCAGCGTGCGTCGTACCAAGCAAGACCAACGCAAGGTTGTGTGATCGAGTAACTCTCAGAGCAATTATGATTATCAGTACCAAACTGTTATCAAGCTTTCTTATCGAAATCTAAATGGAATATATTTTATTTGGATAGTACTGCAGATAACCGCAGTGAGAGTTAGGTTAGGCAAGGCAGCGTGCGTCGTACCCAGCGATCACATAAGACCAATAGATGGAGCATTGGGGTTGCCCGTTGAAGCCGACTCTGGCGCGCGATGTTACAACAATGGCGGCGACCTTGGGATGATTCACCCTAGTGGCGAGCGCTCAGACAGTGTTCGCTGCTCTTTACGAAAAATGCACAATGTTTAGTAAAGAGTGCTGTGGGGAAATCAGTAAATCACGACTTAAAAATAATTTATGATGAACGCCTTAAGTCATTTGCTATTACTCTTCACTTTTATCACCGAAAGCATATTTATATGTTCGGAACACACATTTAACACCGCTTTGCCTCATCCAAAAAACCCTTGGGAGGTGGTACAAAAGCGTTAAAGCCGATCCAGGATTTTCAGAGGAGGTATTTCGAGCTCTGAAAGAACACAGCACCAGTACAAATATAATACCTGTATGTTCACTCATGGTAGATGCAATGGCCGTTAGGCAAAAATTGGAGTGGGATGGTAAACGATTTCATGGTACTGTTAACGTAGGTGATAATGCCAATGATAATGATGCTTCCCCAATAGCAACCGAGGCACTAGTTTTTCACTTAGTGTCTATTAATTCGTCGTGGAAAATTCCATTAGGACACTTTTTTATTGCTTCAATTAAAGGAGACCAGCTTTGTGGCTTAGTAAAGCAATGCCTTACTCTTTTACATGACTCTGGAGTTCAAGTCGCCTCGTTGACATCAGATGGTACAGCATGTAATGTCGCTATGGCAAACAATTTAGGATGTACATTAGATCATAAGAAGTTAGTACATTGGTTTCACCATCCTGTAAATAACGAGCCAGTCTACTTTTTCCTGGACCCTTCACACATGCTTAAATTAGTGCGCAATACATTGGGAGATTTTAAATTATTATTGGACTCAAATAATCGGAGTATCGAATGGCAATACATAGAAAAACTACATGGGCTTCAAAAAGAGGAGGGTCTTCGACTTGGAAATAAGCTTACTGACAGCCATATACTGTACATAAAACAAAAGATGAAGACAAAACTTGCTGCTCAATTGCTGAGCTCGTCCGTAGCCGACGCACTTGAATACCTGTCAGTTAACCAAGTTGAAGGGTTTGAAGGTTGTTCCGCAACAATAGAATTTTTAAAAACGTTTAATATGCTATTCGATATTCTCAATTCCAGAAGCGTTAGAGCAAAATATGCTAAACAAGCCTTGCACCCTGGAAATTATGAGAAACATTCATATTTTCTATTGAAAGCACGAGGCTACATTTCAGGACTGAAAACTAAAACAGGTACATTCATACTGGATTCGAATAGAAAAACCGGGTTCTTGGGATTTATAACGTGTATATTGAGTACCCTCTCAATGTACAAGAAATATGTAGCAGACGAGCCTCGTACCCTCAACTACCTTCCCTTATACAAGGTTAGCCAAGACCACGTAGAACGACTTTTCGGCTACATACGATCACGTGGGGGTCACAACAACAACCCCTCATGCAGAGAGTTTACGGGAAGTTTTTTCAAACGAATTCCTTTTACAATAGGGAACTTCAAGAATCTGAAACAGGAAATGCCCTCATTTTGAATAAAACCTTCATATTGTCTACATATAGCCAAAGATCTGAAGTACAAGAAATAAATTCATCAACTCCAGGCTACAGGTCATTGGATAGCGAGGAGGTTTTAGAACATGAGAAGGAAGATGAAGATCTCGACTATTTCTATAATATTGTTGGAAACACTTCAAATGTAACGACGCATATTGTGGAGTACATTTCTGGTTTTATAGCAAGAACTTTAAGAAATAAAATAGCCTGTAGCGGGTGCCTACAGCTGTTACAGGCTAATGAGAAAACGCGATACCGCAACAGTTTGATAAGTTGTAAAAACCGAGGAGGGCTTGTACAGCCTTCTGAAGGTGTTGTGAAACTTTGTTTGCTATGCGAAACCGAAGTAAAAGTTGCGTATTAATAAAGGTGACTTGACAACTGTAAAAAAACTAGAGGACAGAATGGTAAATTCAGTGTTACGAAAGTGTATCGGTGTGAATCTGTTCCCAGGAGGGCATTGTTTTGAACAAGATCCTGAGGTAAATCACCTTATATTAGTTCAAAAAGCTATTTGTTAACAATATTTTCAAAGTGCGACTACATCACCACTGCAAAAATGTCAGTGCATCATTACACAAAACCAGAATACGCAGTCATCTATTAAAAACTGTAACATTTTTAGGACAGTAGAGAGGGACGTTTTATTGTAAGCTTTGGATATTTATGTTTCTAATTTTCATATTTTAATTTCTATTATATTAAATTCATTATTTATAAACATAATGAATTACCCATTTGGGTAATTTGGTGTGCCAGCATCTGGGACCATTTCGCATGTAGCTATAGCTTTTTTAGAAAATAGTCTTTTCATCATGCTCAATGATACTTAATTTATTTATTTTTTACGTTATTTTTTCTAATAGCTTGGTGGTAAATTTAACTTATTTGTTTTGTACTTTTTTAATGAATTAATATTTGTTTCTAAAATTGCACTGCTAAATGAGATTGTACATTGTTTAATTACCTGATTTCTTGTAAATGTATAGATTTTTCCAAGTAGATCTGCTACATCATTTCTTGTTGTTTGTTATTTGCTCTAAATTTATCTTGTTAATTCTTAAATGTTTATCATTATTTTTCTTTTATCTTGTTGTTGTTCTTGTTATTATACTCAAGTTATATTAGTTTTCGAGTTGGTTAGTGTTATTTATGATTTGTTATTTTTTGATACTTATTGCATAGTCAAAACTAACACACCATATTTTATTATAAATTTGTTCGATTATGCTGTCTGTCTTGAATTAATTAATTTTGCACTATTCTTATAAAAAAATTGTTGTCCGTTGATAAATAAATAAGTCTATGTCTAGTGGTTTACTTTATTGTACCTTATATTGCCTCAAGTTTAGTTAATATTTAATTGCACTGAATGACAGTTTCTATTTACATGAAATGATAAGCGAATGCCTTATAAATGGGGTTTAAAAATGTTTAACATATTAAAAATAATTAATTACATTTAAATGAATTTTAAATTAACGATATGTTGAGTTTTAATTTAAGAGCCGAGAGCGGCCTGGAGTGTAGGCGATCTGTTTTAGGTCGGGCGATGCGGTCAGGGTTTTCGCCTATATTCTGCCGATAATATCAGGGAAACGACTGATCTTAGAAAAAAAAGTTTCGAATGGAAAAAATAAATTCAACTCTTTATCTCAAACTTTCCCGCTTACAAAACTTGCCTGTCCTAAAAAACAAAAAAATTCCTCACAGACCGACTTTTTCATGTTACGATTTGAAATGTGTATAAAACTTGTAAAGTTTTTTGCTCATTAAAATTATATAGAGATCAAAAACTGGTAATTTGAGTTGCGCCATTGGAATCGGTGTTTTATGAGATATACGTACACCAAATTTGAACATTTTGGCTTAATCCTAAGTGGGCTAGGTGGCAATTTATTTATGCGCGCGCACTGCAATTTTTAAGCTTCTCTGGACGGCGTTTGGCGTTTCTAGACGTTCCTTAGATGGCCGCCACTGGCTTCAACATCAGTAATGCTGTAGGAATAGGAGTGCTCCATCTATTGGTCTTATGTGATCGCTGGTCGTACCAAGCAAGAGCAACGCAAGGTTGTGTGATCGAGTAACTCTCAGAACAACTACGGTATCTGCACCAAACTATTGTCTAGCTGTATTATCGACACTTAAATGGAATATTTTATTTGGATAGTACTGCAGATAACCGCTGTGAGAGCAACACGAGGTTATGTAATCGAGTCATATGCCGAGTTTTGTATATCCCTTTCATACTAATTAAGTGTATGATTTTATCTGTTCAGTATTCTTTACTTATACTCATTCTTTACATCATACTGAACCAGTGACTTACCCTATATTTAAAGTCGTGACGGAAGAAAAGGGGGTGGAAGAGATATAAGGACTGCTTAACCATCTCAAAAAGAAACAAGATTGGACGGGAGTTTGTCGATCGGCTTTTGGAAGTCGAGGTATCTCGTCACTCCGAGATAAAGAGCATGTGCTGTAACGAATTTTCTGCAGCAGTCTAACGACCTTTCATAGCACAATGCTGGTATGAAGACTTCAAGGAACCTTTTCTCTATCTCTTATACAGATAACAGCACAAGAGACTCATGGATAACAGCAACTTCAAAATGGAATGGCGTTTCCTGTTAATACACCTCAAATGAACAGTGATTCAAAAATAAGGAGCGACGATATCATATGCACTTTGTTCATAGATGAGGAAAACACCCTTAAACCCACAAGCTAAATACTGACTTTTAAACTGCGTGGATACAAAAAAGTTATCGCTGAGAATCGCAAAGCTGGATCCGGTAGTAATTTATAAAAGTAATCAGCACATCTTTATTAAATGCTTATACACTAATTTTGCAGATTACATGTATGAAATTTTACACACAACTTAAACATTCTATAAATTATACAGCATTTACACTGTTTCACAATTTTTAAGCCACTTCACTACAAGCAATGTAAAGCACACAATCCATTTGAAAGGAGCATGGATCACGCTAAAAGAACTGACAACAAAAATATGGACAAGATGGAAATGAAGATAGTTAGGGAGGGGAGGGTTGTACAAGTCACCAGTTTATATTTCAGACAAAACAATGTAACGGCAGCTGTTGGACTTGGAACCCTTTAACCGATAAGAGAGCGATGAGCGATGAGGGGGGGGGGGTGGGGAGTGGTGGCGCGGGGTGTGGCGAGGCGAGGAGACCTTGAACAACAAGTGATCTGTGCAGTGATACGCTTGGCTTGGCAGTATGCCTTATGGAGGGCTGCATCACAGCTGACGCTATTATTGCGTCGTTCAATACCTATTACAGTACATTATATTTCAATTACCCATACTAACAAACCATTTAAACATTTTCCTAATTAAAAAATATTTAATTTTAGTGGAATAAAACATTTCGAAGGGAAGAAACGCACCGATAATTAATTACGAAGCTACTGCAGTATGTTAGACTTGCGCTCACGAGCAGGCGTCAAGTAATCCACAGAAGAGTCCCTCTAAAAGGAGTACTGTATAGGCTACACATGTTGAAAACGAAAGTATAATCAATAACTATTGTTTTAATAAAGTAATACAAAATTTAACAGATGTCTCAATGTATAATGTAAAACAATACAAAATTCAAAAAATACAGTCAAAATATTTTTTCAGTTTATTTGTGATAATGAAAATAAAGTTTAAATACCTGTTTTAATTAAAGAGGTACTTTGTAACCTTACGAAAAATGAAAGGATGTACACAGGGAAAAGCTATGTACGTAGAAGCAGTGTCAAAACAATGATAAATAAAACTTGGTAGAAGTCCAGTTCAATATTTTAATCCTCGGTAAAAGTCTATATTCAATTTCAAAACGTTCTACATATGTGAAAAATTAAAAAAAAATAAAATAAAACAAATGGCAATAAAACATATGAAACGAAAAGGGATTCGATTCAGGTTAATATCAGATTTAAATAAATAATACTTGTTTAACAATACAGCCAATACAATACTATTTTGTGTATTTTTATCTAAGATATAATAAATACCTTCCGTGGGGCTACATAAAGAAAAGTGTTTCGTATACAACAGGTATATTATAGACTCCAAGTTTTAGATTTGTTTTTTGTAGAGTAAAATCGCCTTACTAATTGACAATCTTCAGAAGAAGAAAACGAATAGGCCACCCAATCTACAACCATACATTTCGGTAAATTCCCTTAACTGCCTTAAACCCCCTACCTTATTATTTTTAAGTACGTACATAAATATATATGAAAATCAAGAGATACAGGTTGTTTGAACAACAATATATGTAATTCCGTGAGAATTCACACTGATGCCTCAGACCATTTAGTGCTGATCCGCAAGAAAGAAAGCATTTCTAGATTGTTTTTACCACTACCAAAAGACTAAACTTTACAGGGTTTGATCACGATTGCCTCAAACACAATAAACTATAAACTCAGCTAACTACAATTGTTTTAGGAAAAATGATGAAAGTAGATAACGAAATACGACCTAAATTGCCTGTAGTCGTCTTTGAATGCCCGTAATAGTAAACAAGAGACACGGTATTATACAGTAACGTTCGTCTACTGTATATTAATGAGGTCGGCGCCAACTGGCAACCTTAACCTGAGGAGCTATACCTGTTGGTACGCTATAAAAGATCTGGAAAAAATAACAACCCCCCCCCCCCCCAAAAAAAAAAACCTACATATTATCTACTGATCCTAAAAAAGTGTATACTGTACGTTCTTAAAAATGTTAATGAGATTTATTCCTAAAATCCACCAAGTACGTCCTTACTTGACTTGACAACTAACTACGTAGTCAGTTAAACTAACATGAATTAAACTGACAAACATATACAGTAGGACCTTGATATATCGAACCTCAAGGGGATTTACAAAACTTCGATATATCAAGAATTTCGATATAATGAGGTTCGATATATCAAGGCTGTTTGGGGCAGACTTCGATATATAGAGGTTTACAACTGTTGTTGTATTATTCATTATATCAAGGTTAACTCTGACAGACTTCGATATATAGAGATCCACACCCACTACAATAATACAGTACAATTAAGAATCGTACATTACTTTATCGGGAAATGTGAATAAGAAATTAAACAAGTACACCATACATCAATTTAAATTTATTTATTTTTTAACTAAACGTATAAAGTAATATTATTACATAAATATGAATATGAAATACTGTAACGTCTTAAAAAGTTATTTTGTACAGTCACGGTCTGAAATACGGTTCTACTGTACTGTATTTTAAATGTTTAAAATGCTACTGTAATGTAGGCTTACGTACATGTTATAAAGAGTTTACAAAACTTATTTACTGTTGTTAAAAAAAAATCTACTCGCATTAATCGTGGTAAAGTCCAAATTAAACTGAGGGTGGAGTGGTGATCCACCACTGGCGTCTACAGAAAACAAAGGAGTGTCGGTGGTAGGGGTTTCAAGTCTCGACATGGAAAATACGGTACCTACTCTACTTTGATGGTTGTTTGTTTGCACAACACGACAATACAGTACTAAAGTTCGTTTCGTTGATAAACTGAAACTTCGATATGTTGAGGTAATTATAACGAAAAACTTCGATATATAGAGGTAAAAAATAGGCAAAATTATTGGCGAAAATTCGATATATTGAGGTTATTTACTTGAAATCTTCGATATGTAGAGGTAAAATTAGCATTGAAGTAAATGGTAAACGGACTGTAGGTCCACATCATAAAACTGCCGGAAGCATTTCTTACCTACTTCTTAAGGGGTGGACAGTGGGTCCGCGGTCCCGGCCTGGGACCCACTGTCCGACTCACGGGATTCTTTTGACGAGGGGTTGACAAAAGATCGTCGTACTCACACTGCAGCACTTGAATGGATGTTTCGAGATCTAAACTCTATATCTGCTAAATAGTTTTCAGTACACTACATAAGACAGCTGCAAAAAGAATGAAACAAAATGATATACATAAAATAAAGTCAGGTTAGTTACGCCATTTCTAACTTAAGAATGTCTGTAACGATTATAGTGGTCTTTGGTTTATTGAATATGTTTTCGCTCCGACTAGGAGAACAACGATTAAAATATCGTAAGAATGCACAGAGAAAAATCAGGTAAAGAGAACAAGACATTTATATAATAGTATAAGAGCCTGTTAACTTTAGTCAATTGTCCTGTGTAAACATTGTTTTATAGTAGCACAATCATAAATTACCTTACATTTAGTCGTGAAAGCATAGAGTAAGCTTGATAATAACAACACTTCTTATTTAAACATTTTTTTGCGACCACTGTTGAGCACAAGTAAGACAAATATTTAGATAAGAAAACTAAAAGTTTTATTACAAATCTACTTTTAACTGTACACTTTAGTAAATATTGAGTATGCATGTTGAGTACTGTATGCAGACATCAAAGGAATGTACTATATAACTGTTATATAGTTATAAAACGCATAGTTTATTTGACTTTTGACAGAAGTAGGCTTCTCAGAAGTTTGTTTGTACCTTGTTCGAGAAAATAAAGCAACATTAACTAGGGCTTTTTTATTAACTAAACCCCAAATTTTAAACCTTTTAACGCTTAACGGTTTATTTTAAAGGAGAATAAAACTAATAGGGTTTAAGAATAAATTTAAGAATTTGGTGCGTTTCGAAGTTCTTATAACTGCTAGTAATTAAACATGTTATCTCCTGTCGTTCCGGGATCACTATTTGAAATAACGTTAAATTTTTTCGCAGCGGGATATAGAGATGAATAGCAATTGGAAGTTTGAATGAAACTAGACACATTTTTTAGCCGTTCATCGAATTCCTGTTTGAGTGATATTTACAACGAATCGTTAGCGACATCAGGTCACTATTATGTAAGTTAGTATGTCTGTGTAGGAAGATGTTTTGTTTACTGTTTGGATTATATGCCAAGAGCCACTATTTAAGGTAATAAAATAATTTGTCTTCGTATCTATTTAACTTAATTTGGTACAATTTTAAAAATGATATATTAGATATGAACTAAATTGTTATTTTAAACTATTAACAATGTTAATAAAACAATAAACCATCCATTTCAATTAACGTGTACTACGAGTAACGTGTCTACTGGTATATACAGTATTATACAAACGATGGTCCAATATAAGGAATAACTAATACAAACTTACTGTAGATGTTTATGATTCATTAGGACAATGCCAAATTAATCAGAGAGTAATATAATGGAAATATGGATATTCGTTAAGATATAATCCCGTTAAGATATGTGGTAGCTTGAGTAAACTGTTGTTAATATTTACTGCTTTAGCAGTACGCTGTGCGAATGTAGTGGAAGCATCACTGACCAGAATAAAGAATAAGTGCAGGTAGAAAAACTAATGCACGGCCAGGTCAGTTTTGAAAAGAAGGACAGTTAGTCCACAGGTATCAGCGTGGACTAACTGTCCTACCCTGCAGAAAAGTGACGTCAGCCACCCTCGTCAAACTAGGCGTGGACGTACAGTCCTAAAATCTGAAAATAAGGCGACATGTATATTATCTTTTATATTACATATTTCCATTGTACTTTGCACCTGCAGCTCCGCTCTTCCCTCCACGTTTTACTACATTTCAAGAGCCCGACAACCCTAAATATAATCAAAAACACACCAAGAGTAGTGGTGTTCTTAATAGATGTTTCTCTACATCTATTTAGGTGAAATTTCACATATAATTTGAAAAATACCATTTAGAGCAAAACTAGATGCTCAAAGATGAATTTTTATAGTAATTTGTTTAAACAATGAAAAAACCTAGATAAAGAATTTGATAAACATTGCAATTTATAGTCTGAAAAACAAAATACCACATCGACCATATAAATGCATTCACTGTAGTTGTAATCCGAAGTCAAAACCCCCAGGCGTTCAACTATAAAGTCTGTTTGTGGAATGAAAGATTGAGAAATCAAGTTTGAGACAAGTCAAGTGCCTATTTTCCATTGAATTTTTGCTCCATGTTAAATATAGAGCCTCGGAAGAGCAGGCAGCATCCACTAGCGTGTCCTCTTACATACGGGATGCTCGCATAATCAAGCAACATTAGATACCGCTAATAAAAATTACACAGAGTCGATAAAAAACCCTCAAAACTAGCCTAATGACTGATCAATCCTCCGACTTGAGTAAAGGTTTAGACAAGTAGTAGTAATGGGGTTATAGAAGCGATGCGACAATATGCTTTTCGAGGCCACATCACGCCCAACTCCGAACTCAACACTAAAACTGTTGCCGTCTTCAATTTCACATTCAGAGGGTAACTACAAAGGTTTATTGTACTATATTCAATTTACCTAAGGTTTACGCTGACACTTTAAGTAATGTTTGATATGATAAAGGTTGAATTTTAAAGTGACACAAGCCTGTTTTATGTATTTTTTGGCTCGGTTTCTGTAAAGTAATTTATACACATTCTTGTAATTGTTTTCTTTTAGCCACCCCTTAAAGCTGTCGTCCTCGGTAGCCGCCTAGTTTGCCTAATGGCCACGATTGATTCTCCTTCTGTACAGGTCCACTGCTTCACTGTCTAAGTCATACTGGACAATGATATAGAGTAAATGTAAATAATGTACACAAATTTGAAGGTTTTAAAAATTTCATGGAAGACTTCTTTCTCGATAGTTGTTAAATAACCTTAAATACTAAAACACGAGCTATATGATTTGATAATATTTGATGTGTTTGTGCAGTTTACACCTCGTCGAAACGATACTTAAATTCTTACAATGTATCGGTTTTTATGTGCGGAACTATCTTAAACAACAGATCTTAAACCGGAAAAAATATTGTGGTGGAGGGTAGCTTTCCATGGTTAGACCAAAACAGTTGGTTATGACACCGGCCGTGTAAACCGAAGACCTAATCCGTTTACCAACTTTTATTATGTAAATTAACTGTAAAAGTAAACCACAGGGCTCAATGAAAACTTAATAAAATCATGTAAATGACTGCGACTTCATGTCACGGTCGATAGTTATCACTATTATCCTCAGCCATCACAGCGTACAAAGCTACAATGAAGACGCCAAAGAAAACGTTTACTTCACATTAAAACTATTAATAATTATAACAAGGTTTGTCACGGATACATCAATTCAAGTTTGCATGTTTCAACTTGGAAATAAACTGAAGAAGACCCCATCAAAAGAATAATGTTGAACTTATGGGAAATTAAAGCTCTAGTAGTACTGTACTTTCACAGTTGCATGTGAAATTTGAATTCTTTTTGCGACATCACTAATAAAATTATATTTCTAATATATTACCACAAATTACACTATTCTACTTATAACTAAGAGAGTCTAACAGGTGCATTACGTTTTATAGATTATCTCATATAGAATACCCGGTATAGGATAATGTAATGCCTTCTCTCACATCCCATTAACAATCAACATTACTTCTTCAGAGGCTTCTATTTTAAAGTTGGCAACATATTCTCAATTAAGCTTTAATGATTGATAGTTACCTCTAATATGTACTGTAAATGTAGTGTATATCCATCTGAAGAAATGTACCAGATACACGAAAATGTTTAAATGCTTCAGAACATTATACATTGGTTTTTTTAAGAGAATTGGCCAGTTCTTTTACTTGTACATGTATATGTATATGATAAAAAATCGATACTAATGTAGTTTTAAATAAACATTAAATCACGATTTTGCCGTTTATAAAAATTTTATATAAACATATATTTGTTTAGTCACGTCAATGATGTAGAAGAAATTATAACTAAAAATATACGTTTATATTAACCAATGTAATTTTTTCTTTACCGACAAAAATATTAATAATGTACAAGTTACCTCATACCTGCATTTAATTAATATATAATTTATAATAACATTTATAGTTATATATATATTTATATTTTCATCAAATGTATTCACGCTCATAATGAAGATAAAATTCCAACAGTGCAGGAAGAGCGGCTGCCGTACCGCCTGCCCTTGTCCATAGTGGACTAATCGGTCAGTGGAGTAATCGACCCTTTTCATTTGAAATGCAATGTTTTATTTGATCGGGTCGTTGGGCCAAATCAGACCGATTACACCACTGATCGTTGGGCCAACGACCCTCTTATTTTAAACTAAAGTAATGTTTGGGTCGTTGGGCCAACGATCGGTGGAGTAATCGAACCGGACCCTTTACGAGACCTGCGGCTATCCTTACCTTTCCGGAAGACCTTTTGGTGCTGCTGGCATGCGCAAATGTTCGCATCGAGATGCTAATAGAGCAGCACTCTTCCTCGTCTAGATGTGGGTTTTATAGTCCATAGACTGAGCCACTGTCGAATGGCTGATGTATTGTATGAGTCGAATCGCACGAGATTTTTAGGTTTGATTAAGACTGCCCTGTGCAGACTTTGCTCATTCATCCAAGCGCCCACTTTCCAGCCAGTATACAAAAGGGAATAACTCTAGATTGATTGCGATATTTCAATCAGAGTCAGCGTAGGAACTGACAATCGGGTTTGTCTCTCGGCCAACACAATCAGACCAAATTTACCAATCCCTGGCTTGTTAGAAGTTCAATTCAAATTTATGGTCCTTAAATTCTCTGACTACAGGGCTATTAATTTAATGATCCTCTGTAAACCTTATAAAGTATCAAGACTACACAGGTCACCTACACTCATTCAGGATTGACAAGGAATAAACAAATAGATGGTGCGATTGGCCTCAAATTCAAATGAAGCGTGACACATTAAAGAATTAATTATAATTCATCCAACATTTCATTCACTTATGAATTGAAATGATAATCTTGAAAACTACGGTAATCTTGAGCTTTAGGCCTGTGAACAATTGTTTTCGATGTATCACTCCAAATTTGTTATTCATAATTTTAGCTATAACTCAATTTTATTTATAAAGTTAGAAAAGTAATTTCCTGATTTTAGATGTCTTTATTTTTGCACGAAAATACAAGTGATTACAGTGATCAAACATCGGGCGAAAGACACAGTTATTACTAAGTGTATGCTTTTAAAAAATGCTTGGAAATGGCCGAGGACAGTATAAGTGGACATCGACTTGGATTTTGGAACCAAGTGACCAGCGTCCTCGGTAGAACTTGCAAATGGGACGAGCACAGTGTGGATGTCCTTCGACGAATTTATGTACCAAGTGACCAGCGCCCTCGGTAGAACTTGCAAATGGGACGAGCACAGTGTGGATGTCCTTCGACGAATTTATGTACCAAGTGACCAGCGCCCTCGGTAGAACTTGGAAATGGGACGAGCAGTGAGGATGTACTTCGACAAATTTTTTGTACCAAGTGACCAGCGCCCTCGGTAGAAGTTGGAAATGGGACGAGCACAGTGTGGATGTCCTTCGACGAATTTTGGTACCAAGTGACCAGCGCCCTCGGTAGAACTTGCAAATGGGACGAGCACAGTGTGGATGTCCTTCGACGAATTTTGGTACCAAGTGACCAGCGCCCTCAGTAGAACTTGCAAATGGGACGAGGAGTGTGGATGTACTTCGACAAATTTTTGGTACCAATTGACCAGCGTCCTCGGTAGAACTTGCAAATGGGACGAGCACAGTGTGGATGTCCTTCGACGAATTTATGTACCAAGTGACCAGCGCCCTCGGTAGAACTTGCAAATGGGACGAGCACAGTGTGGATGTCCTTCGACGAATTTTGGTACCAAGTGACCAGCGCCCTCAGTAGAACTTGCAAATGGGACGAGGAGTGTGGATGTACTTCGACAAATTTAGGTACCAAGTGACCAGCGTCCTCGGTAGAACTTGCAAATGGGACGAGCACAGTGTGGATGTCCTTCGACGAATTTATGTACCAAGTGACCAGCGCCCTCGGTAGAACTTGCAAATGGGACGAGCACAGTGTGGATGTCCTTCGACGAATTTATGTACCAAGTGACCAGCGCCCTCGGTAGAACTTGCAAATGGGACGAGCACAGTGTGGATGTCCTTCGACGAATTTATGTACCAAGTGACCAGCGCCCTCGGTAGAACTTGCAAATGGAACGAGCACAGTGTGGATGTCCTTCGACGAATTTATGTACCAAGTGACCAGCGCCCTCGGTAGAACTTGCAAATGGGACGAGCACAGTGTGGATGTCCTTCGACGAATTTATGTACCAAGTGACCAGCGCCCTCGGTAGAACTTGGAAATGGGACATGCAGTGTGGATGTACTTCGACGAATTTATGTACCAAGTGACCAGCGCCCTCGGTAGAACTTGCAAATGGGACGAGCACAGTGTGGATGTCCTTCGACGAATTTTGGTACCAAGTGACCAGCGCCCTCGGTAGAAACTTGCAAATGGGACGAGCACAGTGTGGATGTCCTTCGACGAATTTAGGTACCAAGTGACCAGCGCCCTCGGTAGAACTTGCAAATGGGACGAGCACAGTGTGGATGTCCTTCGACGAATTTTGGTACCAAGTGACCAGCGCCCTCGGTAGAACTTGGAAATGGGACGAGCAGTGTGGATGTACTTCGACAAATGTTGGTACCAAGTGACCAGCGTCCTCGGTAGAACTTAGTGTAAACGGCCATTAATCTACGTGACATACCTCTATGTCTTCCAGTCCACGAGTGTTTGTGTTGATTTTCATGATCTCTGTATTGTGGTAATTTAGTCACTCTCTTAGTGTTCTTCAGCAGGTGTTGGTAAAGTTCTTACTAGTATTTTCTTAGTCACAGTTCACCAATTTTTGTACATCGGAGTTGATTTGGGAAAGGTATATTTAAATAAATTTTATGACATTTATAAGACGTGTTTAATTTTCTATAACTTATGATACTTTATTCATTTATTTCCATGGTTACACTGCTGTCTGTTGGAAATTGTGGCCATATTGTTTATTAATGATTGTTGGTAGTTATAAAGCACTAAATACTTTTTAATCAATACGCGCTAGTGGCATACAGACGACATTTTAGCACATGTTAAATACAACAACACCAATGTGTTTCTTAAGTTAGAAAATAAGTAAATTAAATGTGTCTAGCCAAAGAGAGAAAATATCAAACCATGTTGTTAATTAATATTTCTGAGAAATTTTCAGAAAGCCGGTTAAAATAGTAGATATAAATTCACTAACGATTCGATTTTGTGCAGCTCTGTTTTGTTTCCTATAGTGCAATTAATTAGGAATCCAAAAAATCTTCAAATTGTTTTAAACCGAAATACTTTAAATCCCGTAACATATGGTTTGGTCTCCTTTGCAGGCTAGGCAGTCAAACTATGTATTAAAAAAGACACATCGAGTGTAATTTAAATTTATGTTCCTTTCCATTTGCATTACATAAAAGTGAACAGTTGAATATACAATTTAGCCTACGTGCAATCCGGTTGTATGCCAAAAACTCGTTCAGGTTATCAAATACTGACGATAAAAAGCTTTTTAGGCGAATGTCAAGTGACTTGTGGAATTTCTACCAATTTGGTAACCTGATAAAATGAACACCTGCCTGTGAGAGCAAGTGTTCATACACCTATACCACCTATTCCGCACAGGAAGTTCTCTGCCTCCAGACGTATACCAATGTATATCTCGACCACTATTAGGAAGTTCAGACATTTGATGCAAAGTTGATCCCAAAATGTAAAGGCCTGGTAAAGTCCAGCAACTGTACTATTTGGCTAACGACTTTAAATCATAAAAGCCAGAGGCTAAAAATAAGCAAGCGTGATTCCATGCCAAACCTCGATCGAGGTGTATTCCAACGAATTTTGAATTATTGACTTCTTCCAGTATGGAGTCTGCTAACATGCCATACTACGGTCTCTTCGACCCGAGAGGATTACTCATTAAAGCCTTAGTTACAATTGACCGTCGGCACAGACGTTCATCAATTTTTCAATTTATGGACAATTAAAAAAAAACAATACAGTAAATGAATATTTGAATTATTATCAAATTTCTTTCTGGTTTCTAACAAAAAAAAAATGATATTATTCAGCATTTAGCAGATATTAAAAAAAAAAATATCCGTAAAATATACTGCGCAAAGACAAAAACCATGGAATCATTCTGGGAGTTTCTTATTATCAGTTGGAGGGTTAAAGGGCCGGTAAACGGACTGTAGGTCCACGTCATAACACTGCCGGAAGCATTTCATACCTACTTCTTAAGGGGTGTGGACAGTAGGTCCACGGTTACCGGCCTGGGACTCACTGTCCGACTCACGGGTTTCTTTTGACGAGGGGTTGATAAGGGATCGTCGTACTCACACTGCAGCACTTGAATGGATGTTTCGAAATCTAAACTCTATATCTGCTAAATAATTTTCAGTACACTACATAAGACAGCTGCAAAAAGAATGAAACGAAATTATATACATAAAATAAAGTCAGGTTAGTTACGCCATTTCTAACTTAAGAATGTCTAACCATTATAGTGTCTACTGGTATAGACAGTATTATACAAACGATGGTCCAATATAAGGAATAACACTAATACAAACTTACTGTAGATGTTTATGATTCATTAGGACAATACCAAATTAATCAGATAGTAATATAATGCTTTATGGAATTCGTTAAGATATATTCCCTATTAGTAATCCACTTCATATGTGATAGCTTGAGTAAACTATTGTTAATATTTGCTGCTTTAGCAGTACGCTGTGCGAATGTAGTGGAAGCATCACTGACCAGAGTAAAGAATAAGTACAGGTAGAAAAACTAATGCACAGCCAGATCAGTTTTGAAAAGTAGGACAGTTAGTCCACAGGTGTCGGCGTGGACTAACTGTCCTACCCTGCAGAAAAGTGACGTCAGCCACCCTCGTCAAACTAGGCGTGGACCTACAGTCCTACAATCGAAAGTAAATGGGACATTCAAGGGGAATGACAAAACTTCGATTTATCGAGGAATTCGATATATTGAGGTTCGATATATCAAGGTCCTACTGTACTTTTGAAATTAGACTATCAGCAACATAACTAAAAGTATTCGTGATTGAAGTAACACGAGCATACGGTGGGGTATTTGAAACAAAAGGTAATTTAATTTGAAGCCGGACATTGCTGTTGACATTATGGACCTATGTCACTCACTCCCTCCCTTTACCCATCGCGTTGTGGACGATAAACGGACAGGACAGGGCGGGGAATATTCCATGTCGTACTGTACCCAGGTCCGCGTTTACTCCGGATGAAACAGTTGTAATCAAAATAATATAACATTCATTACACAGGAGAACTTTATAGACTACGCTCAGACCATAGTTTTCCAGTTATATTTATTTACTTTGTGGTTTTGGATCCCACGAAAGTTGGTATGCCTTGCATTCAATTTTTAGTCAACGACATTCGTTTCTTTAGAATATCGATGCTTGGTTGCATCGTATCGAGAGGAAGATAACTGAATTATTCAGATAAGAATTTGAAATAGATTATATTCCAAGGATCGTTTTAATATTTATCTTAAACTAAATTTCAGAACATTGAATATCCAAGTATAAACGTCACGCGACAGTGATGTAGCTTGTACTAAAGTACAGTGTTTCATCGTTGAAACCATGTTTGTAAACTGGAAAAGACGTAGGTAAATACGGCCATCAAAACAACGCGAGTTTAAACAACTTATACGCACGTAATAAGAAGTCTTATGGTGCAATTCATTTTTCATTTGTCTGTAATAATAATGAATATCTCTATACAGGTTTTTGAATTTCTCGTACAAATTCATAATAAATTATTCAGACTGGATTACGAATTACGCAAAATATTGTTATGTGTGATTTTGAATTATGTTTACGAAAAGAAACAATCGATTACTGTAATGTATCGTAATAATCGAACATATACTCGACTAAGACACCAATCTACTCAAAAGAGCGATGGTCTATGCTCGAACACTACAGCCTCGCCGACCCCGGTAGCCGATCGTCCACATACCGCTGTTCCATCCAGACGCCATATTCTCCAGTGTAAGATGAGACTCGAGTATTTTTAAGCGTCGCGCCCGAAATACCCCCGCCATTGTAGGACGATGCCCTTATTGTCTCGAGCCGCTTCTCCCTTATTTCCGCTTCAACACGGTGTTTATTTCCGGGCGACATCAAAGCCCCGAAAACAGCAATATTTTAGAGTGATACCGGCGACAGATAACGACTAATATTCCTTCCTCTCGTTTTTGTCTAACCGTAACACTACACGAGCCACATTAGGTTGAAACCATCAGACTTCAAGATTGCTAATCGATAAAAATTTCGAGAAGAGTATTAAATATTTTATTGTATTCATATGTGGCAGTTCGATTAATACTTTGCACCGTCGCGTCGCACAATATACTGAAACGGGTGGAAAACGGACAAATAGAACTTCCATAACTAATTATTACTTGCATAAAATCAAGAGCCATTACAACTACTGTACTATATACAATAAAAAAAAGTTTCAAAGTTTGACACATGTTTTGTATAATAGTCGCGTGGACTAAAATGTCCCAATAATTTCTAGAAGAGTGCTAATCACTACCCAATTTAAAAAAATTAAATCATGTCAAATTTTGTTTCTGAAAAAAATAATACTAGCTGTAACACGTGGTTCTGTACAAAAATCTGATGTTATTAAAACCTTTTTTTGGAACAAACTTTAATTTTATACAAAACGAGTCTTATAATGTGTTTGCATCATTTCGCTTCTGCAAATCGGCCATTAACTGGATCAACCCTTTGCCCATCAAGGTAGCTGCGACTTTGAACCCAGCTTGAACGACAAATCTGGCATCTGTGTAGTTACTGCCGATGTGTTATTATTACACCTATACACATTGTTGAGTAGGAAAAAATATAATGTCTATCTTTAGTAAAATATATGTTCAGCTTGATAATTACTATTTTGAGTGGTCCGCTCCTGAATAAATGGATTCTCCATCCTCGGCAAATCAGAGGGGTTTCATTAAAAAGAGGACTACTACTGAAATATTTTCTATAGAAATGGATACCTATACAAGTTTACTTACTATAATAACAAATGCATGAATTAATCAATAACGGGTACGGTAAGCGTAGGTTCAGTGGCCGAGTGTTATCTTATCAGCCTCCTACCTGATAGGTAGGTATGCTATCTAGAGGGAAGTTTATTCTTTTGTCGCCAGCAGTGCGGGGATAGATACTACTGTAAAGCTGGAATCACCCAGACCTTTAGGAATATTTATCACACGTACCGGATCAATATTTTAGGTCCGATTACGAATTCGTCTTGGTGATTCGATTCTCTTCTGGAAAAGGTCCAATGAAAGAGTTTGAACACATTTCTGAACATTCTAAAAAGCAAAAAGGTTTAATTAACAATGCTCGATATCAGAGTTCCAATTCGCACACAACTTCGTCCATTAGGGAATAAAATTTACCTGATGAAATCAATAAGTTTTCATCACAAATCAGTGAATTTCAAATAAGACTGTAGACTATCAGATAAATCTATGAAATTTGAATAGTATATATTTAACTCGAATTTTAAAACTTCCGCACATATGAGATTTTACAACCACTCCGTATGGTGTCAATTCTTGTTAAAATCGTAATATATCCCATCGTTTTGCCAATTGGGAGAATATTTCTGTAGATTCCAAGAAGCCACAGATAGGGATACCAACATTCAATGTATGCCTAACATTTCTGATACAAAAAAATAGAAAAGTATCCTGGCCTGCCTTGAAACAAGGATATGCTCAATAATTATAATAGATTCATAATGGACAAGTACGTTGAAGCATATCAATCCACTAGAAGTATGGTTACAAGGAACACACAAGACATGTTATGGGCTTTTCGTAATATTAAAGCAATGGGGTCATGAAATGGAGTCAGATAGAATGAACTATAATAGAGTATATTAAATTGATTTAAACTGATTAGTTACCAAAGTCATTGAGAAAAATCAAATGTTCAAACCCTAGAACAAAATCTAATAGATTGTCAGTGTTATTTGAAAAAGCTTCTGATAATTCCATTGTTTCCACTGTTTTCCTGAAACTGTTTATAATTAATACAGTTTACAACATCATATACTTTACACTAGCTGTAAGTTATTTCATGGATAAAAGTACGATGCTTTCCATACAGACTGGAATCATCTTGGAAGAAGACTCCAGAGGAAAAGGTTTCTAACAGAGTAATAAATTTAACTCGGCTTCTATACTTCCACAGAGGTTGAGATTTAATGGCCATGTCACTCATTCTTCTTGAGCAATATCGCCCCGGAGAACGCTAAATGTGCGTCGCATATCCGATAAATGAAAATCCATTGATGTACGAGCGAAATGCGCAAAGTCAGAAGCTAGCGTGACGCTACTGGCTGACTCCTCCGCTCCCGAAGTAATGTATTGCGTCAAACAACGCGCAAAAGTAGGGTTCATTTCGAGGTGTGTTCTGTTTGATGCTAATTTTATCCACATTTTACTATAAGAACGTACACCAAAAAAATGAAATAAAATCATTACAAGTTGGCAGAGTGAGTAAGAGCACGTGTTCTGCTGCTGATGTGAGCCCGTTGAACTCTTACTAAAATAGCACAGAACAATATGCAACGTTAAAGCGTCAAGGTCTCCATTAATAGGTCCCAGGACCCTGTACAACACCAACCCCAACTAAACTATTTGTACAAGTAAGTTGCACATTGTTTGTTTTTAATAAACACTATAATAAAACAGCAACTAAACCTTACATTCCAGCGTGATTTAGGGCAATGCTGGCTGATTCTTCCTCTAATGCTACATCGTGGGTTAACCCAGAACTTATGGGCGAATTCGGCTACTGTGGTAGTTAATGAGCTGAGAGTCGAAAAGTTCCTACGGGTCTGCCATGTCCCAGTCTTGTCACTGATGTGATGACTATCAGAAAGCATAATATGATTAATTCTATCTGATAATGCTTTGCAGACGATGCTTTGTACACTGAGATGACGCATTAGTTTTTCACGGGTTACCGTGTAAGTTTATAGCCAAACCTGACAATTCTTACATACCAGTAAATAAACAATATTTCTATCCCTAAAAATATTTTTTAAACCATTACTCTCTTCTGTAAACAAAATTTATCTCCCAGTTTGCTTGATTTATTTTTATTCCGTTCGAATTAACTACAGCCTTACAACAATGTTTCAAAAACCTATACGACAATGTTATAAAAATTAATCATTATATCGTTAGAAGTACAATTATCGCTATCATTGTTTAAAAATTATCCACCTCCAGTATTTGATTTCTAGTCAATCGACAACCGAATTATTAACTGTTGTTTATTAGAGGGTACTAGGGGGGGGGCTGGGTATGTATCGCATTAGGAAATACTAATACTTAAAAAAATAAAAGAAGTGAAGTCAAAGCGCAAAATATTAAGAATTACTAAGCAGCATTATCGTTTTTATTATAGTGACGTCACGCAATTTATTCATGCAAAACTACTTTTCTATCGAGGTTTTTTATGTGGAATCCGTTTTGAAAGAGTTTATTATGTTCACGATATTAGTAATACAGTACACAAAAAAAAAAAAAAAAATTACGGGCATTTTATTTCGTGTACAGCACTCCCATCCCAACGATCTAGAATAGTCGATGGTCACGTTTTGAAACTCGCCCATCTCCCCCGAACTGATGTGGGTACGTTCCTGTACTTCCTCTATTCTTACATTGTGCCCTTTAGTGCCAAGAGAGAGCCGACGGAATGCCAGTGACGGCGACACGTTGAAATAGCCCCATTACGTAAAGTGGACGACGACTGTAGATGTGTGTATGTGTGTGTGTCACGTGGTGCTGGTGGACGCCAGGTGCCAACCCTGCCGGCCTGACGCGAGCGCAACTTGTGGCGCAACTACAGCTACAGTGTATTCTGCGCCGGATCTCATGCAACTGCGCTCATCTCACAACAACATGTGCCGTACCTTGGAATGAGGCTAACCAGTACAATCCGCGATAACCGCGATATCTCCGCCTCTGTTGTGATTCTTGGCACCGTTATTTGCTTAGATTCTTCACTCGGAGCGACAGACGAAATGCGTCTCCACTCTGCTCCTCGGATTCTTAGTAATAGTGACCAACTACTGATTAGCTGGAATGCTTAATCAAATAGTAAAATGATAAGAAAACGGCTATGCACAGTATGTTCAAACAGTTTCAGAATAAAGCTGATCGGAATGACCAATGAAGTAATAGTTCATTTTAAATAATGTATATAGTATAATACCTCCGAAAAAAACTGGTTGGGTAGTTTTCTATTAGCGTTGCCTGTATTTTGTATTCACCCGATTTGAGAGCAAGTACTGTACATCGCATTAGTATATATTGTACAAGGTGCCCATAAATACTCCAAAATGGCACTTTGGGGAAAGGGACATTTTTGAAAGATTTACAAATGTCAAAGTATGTCGAGCCGTAGCTCATTTCAAAGGTATCTCTCTAATCACTGATAATTTAAAAAAATATTTTGCTTCTTCTATAGAGGGTGGTCCAAAATGTCAAAATTGTACGGTTCCTCAGTCTTTTTACTGTTACCTCATTACATATTTTAGCAAATCTAATTTTTTTCAAAGGTTTACTAAAGAAGTTCTCTTTCTAAAAAAATATGTTATACTGGTAACTTTTTCAGCAAATTCAAATTTTTTTAAAGTAGAAATTTAGGATATTTCAACTCGTAAAAACCTGACCAATTCAAGTAATGACGTTGTGTTGAATTAATGCGTTTTGCTGTCCTATATTTGCCGTAGGTTTTACGAGAGTTAATTTTTGTAAATATTTTAACCTTTTTTAAGTTGTTTTCTCAACTACATGCTGTCAAAGACTTACATAGTTTTTTATGAGACCTACTCTGAGCTCTCTCTCTACAGCCGACTTGCTACTAGTATACAGGCCTTAGAGCACGCCTAAGTGACGTGGAGGCGGACCATCTGGGGCTTCGTAATTCGTCCTATGTGATCAATGATTATTAATGGGTAAGGTGTGACCACTCAACTGTATTCCACTCCGTAGTGTGGGTTTTTCATGTCATGTTTCTCATTATAAGACATAACCAGGCTTGTTTCTGTACAGCAGACTTGCTACTAGTATACACGCCTTAGAGCACGCCCAAGTGACGTGGAGGCGGACCATCTGGGGCTTCGTAATTCGTCCTATGTGATCAATGGGTAAGGTGTGACCACTCAACTGTATTCCACTCCGTAGTGTGGGTTTCTCATGTCATGTTCTCATTATAAGACAACAACCTAACTTGTTTCCGTACAGCCGACTAGCTACTAGTATTATACAGGCCTTAGAGCACGCCCAAGTGACGTGGAGGCGGACCATCTGGGGCTTCGTAATTCGTCCTATGTGATCAATGATTATTGATGGGTAAGGTGTGACCACTCAACTGTATTTCACTCCGTAGTGTGGGTTTCTCATTTCATGTGACAATAACAAACGTATCTGGCTAATTAGTACACCTCGTATACGGCAAAACCTTAACAATCTAGTATTGATTTGTACAATCAGATTTCTTCACGTAGAAGCAGCACGTATGAACACTGCTGGCATTTGTCATTCCCTTATACATTATCACTCGTAATTTAAATGACGATGCAAAGGAGTGGCAGGGTCTAGGTGCCGATAGCAACAGAACTAAGTTAACTGCAACCAATTTACACTCAAAACTGAAACCTCGCTTTGAAACTGAAAATGAACATCACTAATAAACCCATGCTAAACAGGAAAGTATTTGACTCAAGTCAAGCAGACTTTGTAAAAACACCATATACACAATATCTGAAAATTAACACCTTTTTATAAACCCTCACATTACTATTATTTCTATTTATACGCCAGTATAAAGTACAGGCAGTAGTACTTATGTAGGTATATTGTAATTATATATAATTTTCAATAATCACAGAATCGTAAAAAGTACTTGCTCCGCCGCGCCGGGACTCGAACACGGGTCCTATCACTTGCCGGAAGAGCATGTCAACACTAAACCACAGAGCCCTCCCTTACTTTGAACGATTCAATTATTTTGTACTTGGCCATTTCTTTCACATATATCTTTAAATAACCAAACTAAAATATGATCGGAAGACCAAAAACTTACTAGTAAGAGATCCGGGTTCGAATCCTGGCGGAGCAAGTACTTTTTGTGATTCAATCTTTATTAATATTGTCTTGATAAGGGCAGTATTGAAATACCTTAAATAAGAATTACTGGAACAATATGCTACAAATGTGCAAATTCTTCATTGATTTAAAATAATCCCCGATTACTAATTAATTGCATTCTCTCCATAAGCCAATAAGAAAATTACATTCGCACAAATATGTTAATCGTACACGACTAATCATTCATTAAATAATGTCTGGTACTGTTTTGGAAGTTATATAAGGTGTAAAATAATTTTACTTATTCATGCATTTATAGATTTGAATGTTGATTATATGTTAATACAATACTACAAACATTTTCAGCTTGCTATGAAATGTTTTAGAAAAATGCTCATGTCAGCGTATCCCTCTCATATAACACAACTACAATATACAACTTGAAGATAATGTTATTGCAAATCAATTAAAATCACTTTATGAAAAAATAATGAATATAGAGATGTTACTAACATTATCTCTCAAATGATCTAAATCGTAAAACCTTCTGATGTGTAAAAATTATTGTGGTTTTAATCCCCTGAATCCCATACAACGATTTTACAGTACAATAGGGTTCTACATCATACTTGATCGTCGCGCCGGGCTTATAGAATGCATACATAAAATATGAAGTTGCATACATAAATATTAGTTTATTAATCATATAAAAAATAAACCGCACATAAAGTACCCCACACAACTCGAGAAGTACATGAATAATGAATGTGTGAGCACTGATCTATAAATTAACATGAATAAATACACGGAAATAACACCTATTTATGGAGTAATCAAGACAGTTATTTAAGTACTTCGATTTTTTTAATGTTTACAGGAAATGCTACACATTATGATTACTACATAAATAGTAACATTTTAGTTACCAATCCATTTTTGACGACGCATTCTGATTTTTCTGAAATGTTTTCAAATGAATCATGTACGCCAAAATACTGAAACTGTAAAATACAACAAAATCTCTAATATGGGAGTTTCTTTCGGCTGTTTCAGGTTTAAATAAACGAGGTAGGAGTACGACACACCACGTGTCACCTGACAGGATTAGCTGAGTTTGCTTGAAAAATTTCAAATCTATGACTCAGTTTCATTCTCTAAATGTCCTGGAGCTAGATCTGCAGAAAAAACTTGTTACATCCCTTCGGCAGAAAAAGGAGGAACTATGTCAGCCTACTGAGTGATAGGCATCAATGAAGCTTAAATGAATTCAACGGTTGGACATGCAACACCATAAAAGTCATACTTGTCTACGTAGAAATGAATTTTCATACAAAATGTTTAATCTACAAATGATATCTATTGTGAACAGTTATATTTATTCTGCTGTTTTATATATTTTTGTTTCCATAACACCAATGTAAAAACTATACGCTACCGCTCAGCCCAAATCCCTATAAAGTTTATTTCAACGTAGATTGTAGTTATGTGTTAGGTTAAATTATTTGCTTGAGGAAGAGATCAGATTACAGAATCTCGAAACGTAATGTTACTGATTTGTTATATCACCGAAATGATGGCAAAGAACTCGAAATATCCCGTTTTCCTTCACAATCCTTCCATAGTTAAAAAACTTTAAAGAATCTACAAATTCCGTTTTCGAGATATCGTGCGAACAGACGGACAGACACAAAAGAAATTATTTCAGTTCCATTGTAATTTCTCAGCTAATAACTGAATCATACATTAGGAGAAGTGTCGTGTCAAAATGATTTGTTTTTAATTACACTATACCTTGCCAGGTCAAAAGACATAAAAAGAGTGAGAGGTTTTGTCACACTTATGTCAACAAAAAAACTTGAACACTTCTTTCAATATAAGTTTAATAAAGTTTCGATGAATATATGAAATTAAAACGCCAGTATTGTTAACTTATGCCGTGTATATGCAAGGTCGTTTGTATTACGCTCCTTGAACTACGATTCAGTTAAAGTGTACTGTAATGTGCTGACGAGATGAAGCACAAATCTAGAACTGTTCTGTTAGTGCGTCGTGTTTGTGTTTTCGTCATATCGAATCCGCGCACTCTCAATAGTCAGATTCAGCCTCTGTAGTCTGTACCGTCATAATGAGTTGACCAAGCGCTCACAACAGAGGTTAGTTTTATTAACGCAACTTGAACTACGATTCAGTTAAAGTGTCCTGTAATGTGCCTATGAGATGAAGCACAAATCTAGAACTGTTCTGTTAGTGCGTCGTGTTTGTTTTCGTTATATCGAAGCCGCGCGCTCCTCAATAGTCAGATTCAGCCTCTGTAGTCTGTACCGTCATAATGAGTGACCAAGCGCTCACAACAGAGGTTAGTTTATTACGCAACTTGAACTACGATTCAGTTAAAGTGTCCTGTAATGTGCGGATGAGATGAAGCACAAATCTAGAACTGTTCTGTTAGTGTGTACTGTTTGTTTTTCGTTATATCGAAGCCGCGCACTCTCAATAGTCAGATTCAGCCCTCTGTAGTCCTGTACCGTCATAATGAGTGACCAAGCGCTCACAACAGAGGTTAGTTTATTACGCAACTTGAACTACGATTCAGTTAAAGTGTCCTGTAATGTGCGGATGAGATGAAGCACAAATCTAGAACTGTTCTGTTAGTGTGTACTGTTTGTTTTCGTTACATCGAAGCCGCGCACTCTCAATAGTCAGAGTCAGCCTCTGTAGACTGTACCGTCATAATGAGTGACCAAGCGCTCACAACAGAGGTTAGTTTATTACGCAACTTGAACTACGATTCAGTTAAAGTGTAACTGTAATGTGCCGATGAGATGAAGCACAAATCTAGAACTGTTCTGTTTAGTGCGTACTGTTTGTTTTCGTTTATATCGAAGCCGCGCACTCTCAATAGTCAGATTCAGCCTCTGTAGTCTGTAACCGTCATAATGAGTGGACCAAGCGCTCACAACAGAGGTTAGTTTATTACGCAACTTGAACTTACGATTCAGTTAAAGTGTACTGTAAATGTGCCGATGAGATGAAGCACAAATCTAGAACTGTTCTGTTAGTGCGTACTGTTTGTTTTCGTTATATCGAAGCCGCGCACTCTCAATAGTCAGAGTCAGCCTCTGTAGACTGTACCGTCATAATGAGTGCCCAAGCGCTTCACAACCGAGGGTTAGTTCTATTACGCAACTTGAACTACGATTCAGTTACAGTTTGTACAGTAATGTAGCCGATGAGGATTTGAAAGCCACAAATCTAGAAATCTGTTCTGTTAGTGCGTACTGTTAAGTTTACGTTATATCGAAAGCCGCCACTCTCAATAGTCAGAATTCAGCCTCTGTGATTCTGTTTACCACACTAATGAGTGACCACAAGCCTCACAACCCGAGGTTCGTTATTACAAGCAACTTGACACTACGCATTTCCGTTAAGTGTACTGTAATGTGGCCGATGAGATGAAGCACCAAATCTAGAACTGGTATCTGTTAGTGCGTACTGTTTGTTTTCGTTATATCGAAGCCGCGCACTCTCAATAGTCAGATTCAGCCTCTGTAGTCTGTACCGTCATAATGATGTGACCAAGCGCTCACAACAGAGGTTAGTTTATTACGCAACTTGAACTACGATTCAGTTAAAGTGTACTGTAATGTGCCGATGAGATGAAGCACAAATCTAGAACTGTTCTGTTAGTGCGTACTGTTTGTTTTCGTTATATCGAAGGCCGCGCACTCTCAATAGTCAGATTCAGCCTCTGTAGTCTGTACCGTCATAATGAGTGACCAAGCGCTCACAACAGAGGTTAGTTTTTATTACGCAACTTGAAACTACGATTCAGTTTAAAGTGTACTGTAATGTGCCGATGAGATGAAGCACAAATCTAGAACTGTTCTGTTAGTGCGTTACTGTTTGTTTGCCTAACCGGCAAGAACAGAGGAAGGCCGTGGTTGAGCTGCTCGAGAGTGACTCCTTGACAGTACTCCAAAAGGGGAAGATCAAGGTCGGGTGGGTCGTCTGCCGGATTCGGGGCCGTGTGGAGGTGGACAGATGCTTCCGCTGTCTCGGCTACGGTCACACTAGGAGGAATTGTTCCGGACCGGATAGGAGCAGTAACTGCTGGAAATGCGGCAGCGCCGAACACAAGGCGGCGGTTTGCACCGGGGGCTCTTTCTTGCGTCTTATGTACCGGAAACCCTGGATCAAAAGACAGATCATGTTCCAGGATCAGGTGCCTGCGGGGTTTTCAAGAAAGCCCTGGACGACAGGAAAGCCCGTGCTAGGCCACGAAAATGATCCGATTTATCCAGGCCAATCTGCAGAGATGTCACGCTGCGGGACGCAATCCTTGAACAGCTGGCCTGTGAGACCAAAGCCCAGATAGTGATCGTCAGTGAACCCGTCCGAACCAAAAACCAGCTCATCTTGGTTTTACGATGGACTCGGCACTGCGGCTGTTTGGATCGCAGACAGTCGTGGGGTCCGCGTACTGAGTCATGGTTCCGGTGACGGTTATGTCTGGGTTAAGTTGAACAGCGTTACCATTTACAGTGTGTACCTCTCCCCCAATTACTCCCGCCGAGAGTACCTGGAAAGGTTGGAAGCGCTGGAAGACAGTCTCCGAAGCGTCTCTGGGCGTGTTATAGTGGCGGGTGACTTCAACGCCCGTGCGGTCGAATGGGGTATGCCCGTGACTAACGTGAGGGGAAGACATATTTTGGAGATGGTCTCGAGACTCGATTTGGAAGTCGCGAATAGAGGGACAAGGCCGACCTTCCGAAGCACTCTCGGTGAGTCCAATACCAGACATTACGATGGTAATCGGCCGATTTGTTTCCTTTAGTAGCGGAAATGGCGAGTGATGGACGTCTACACTGCTAGTGACCACGAGTTCATCGCTTTTCCATCTCATCGATAATCGGCTGCCGCGGCTAGCGAATACCCGAAACACTCTTGGCTGGAATCTGGCTAAGCTGGATAGGGGAAAACTTGTCGAGCAGCTAAGATCGTAGTAATCGAGGCTGGTGTTCCGGGTTATTCATAAAAAAATTAAAAAGGATGCTTTGAGGGTTTTAAAATTTATTTTGTAGCTACCAGTTTACCAAATAAAAAAATAACATATTTAATTACAAGAATGTATAAAGGGCATTTTTGGAAAAAATTATTTTTCCCAAATCATTCAGTAAAAACATTTTAAAAATTTTTATTAACCTACCTACATACTAATCACCTTGTTTTGGGGATATCTTCTTCTTCTGTTCAAAATTTTTCAACTAATATAATATTTATTAGTACTAGGTTTTAAATTAACTGTTTTATTTAAAAAATTAATGAAGCAAATGACAATTTTTTTATTATGTATGTTATAGTAATCAAGACTATAGGAGTTGGAAATGTAGGTCAGATTCCATGCTTTATGAAATTCACTTTAACAGAGGTTTACATTATTATAGATATTACTCAGCGAAAAAAACCATATGGGTTATAATCTAAATAAATGAGAAATAAAAGTGTGTAATTTATACCTTGATTAGTGTTAAATCCTATATTTTTTAAAAATTTGGGAAATAACAACCACAACACATGCCACAAGCACCCCGAACACATATACAAATAAAATAAAGTCCTTGGAATTATTTTCACTGTATACGACAAAGTTCAAGTTAAATATAATACGTCCAAAACAGTTAATAAACTGTTATTGTATTTTCTTAAAATAAAAAATTAATAAAATAATAACTAAATTTCATCATTAATTATGTAAAACACTCCTTTCTGAAATTAAATATATAAAATAGAAATATAACAGTTTTTCAAATAATATAAAATTCAAAAAAGAGCTCAACTGACTACTTCACGTCGTAAACATGAAAAGCTTACCAAGCTGTTTTTGGTCCAGATATGATTTGTTTTTTTTTTTTTTTTTTTTTTTTTTTTTTTTTTTTTTTTTTTTGACTTAATTTTAAATTTCCAATCTGTTTATATACAACAAACCCAATAATGTAAATTTGGTGATAAATCTTAAGGACATGGTTAATCAAAGTTCCCATTAACCTTAATTAAACATAAACATTTAAGAGATTGTTCATCTATAAAATCGAACACTTAAGTTTAAAGAAATCCATTTCTTTTAGCCCGGAAATTGGTCACTGTTTGTCCGCAGCAGGAATTAATAGCCAAGTATTAGGATGAAGTTTAATTTGTTTTGATACTTGATGCAGAACTTTTGGGAATTTCTTCATAACAAAATGGATATTCCCGTGTCGCTGTGAATGAATTTCAATTAAACGAACATGACCATGGGCCTGTAATATCTTTCGGGAAAAACTTTAGATTGGACAAACGCTGTATAATTTCAATATTTTATGTAGAAGCAACTCCCACCACAGTTGAATTCCGTACGTCCCAGATGGGCTTTAGAACGTCTTGTACAAACAACAGTTTGCTTTCTATTGATAAATGGGATTTGTTCCCAAGAAAGGCCAAATTTTAAAGTTTTGAAAATTTTTGGGAATTTAATGTGAGCCTTTTTGTTCCATAAGTTTGGTGTTCCCAAAGTCCAGCTTCCTATCGTGATGTACCACCAGATACTTAGCTTTCAATTCTTTGAGGGAAATTTGATGTTGTTTTAAAAAACCCCTGGTGGACCAAGGTGTCAGTTCATCGTAAATGGAACCCGTGGACAATTTAGTATTCATTCACTTAATTCTCCAAGTTTTTAAGCCAAACTGTGATAGAATGTAAGTTAGTTTTGAAGAATTTTGTGATGCGACAACATGGTATGGAGTGGGGATGGGCCAGTACGCCAGTGTCATGCGCGAATGTTGCGTCCAAAGAATTTTTTGATTAGTTGGAATGTCTGCCGTGAAAATTACGTACAGCAACAGAAACGTCTCAAAGTACTGAACTTCCCTGAGGAACACCAGAGTTTATTTCATTCAGATCTGAAAGAACATCATCAAACTTTGATTGAAAATACCTTCGTTCAAAAATAAGATTTTATAATTTTAAAACAGTGTGGAGTAGATGACTTGTTTATTTTAAAAAAAATAGAAGCCCTTCATGGCCAACACTTTTGTCAAAAGCTTAGACTCACATCGAAGAATGCTGCAGAACAAAATTTTCTTGATTCCCCAAATCTTGCTTATGTAAATTATTAGCTACTCTTATGGACTTTGTTCGATAGTGGAGTGGTGCACTTCTGAAACCAAACTGATGATTGGAATTAAATTGCATCAGTTATAATAACCGAAGGGTCGTTTTTAAAAATCAACTTTTCGAATAATTTTTAAGAAGGTAATAGGTTTATAGACTGATTGGCCTGTAGGACATTTAAACTTCGTTTTGAGGTTTTTCCCCCCCCTTTGGCTTAGGAACAACAAATAACTTAGGCCCCTTCCATTGTGATGGGAAGTATTCAAGGGCCCTCAAAATAGCATTAAATACGAAGGTAAAGAAAGAGTATTGGTCTTTCCAAGGAAGCTCTTGTAGTATCTTACCTTGTAAATTAAACCTCACACCAGGGGCCTTTTTTGGGGATTTAAGAATTTTTAATCCTCATCAATATTTCAGATGGTTTTTAAAGGAGCCAATAGGTAGTGAGAGTTTTGGTTAGGTGAATCAAGAAACCTCTTTACAACAAGTCTATTATCAAAGTTGATATCTACAGGGTATGGTTTGAAAACATTACTAAAATATTCAGCAAACCCAAATCAGTTTTCTTCTGTTACTTTTCGCACAAGAACCATCCTGGTTTAGATATTGAGGGAAATGGGCACTTGCGGTTTCTTTGTGCTTTTGTGTTACTTTCCATAAAGAATTTAGTCTTTGTTGCTTTAAAGTTGGGGAGAGATTTGAAGTGAATTCTTGAAACCATATGTATTTTTTAGTTTTAAGCAAAAATCATTAACTGTCTTTAATGCTCTGTGTAAACATTGTTTTTATCTCTTACATTTCTAGAATTTTGTGCCATATTCTTCGTAACGACGATTTTTGAGCAATGTGCCTTGCTTAATAATATTGGGTAATTAATAATGCCACACGATGTATTATTAAGTTCAGGCGTTTGCACCCCAAGTCAGATTTCTTGAACAAGTATAATTTAAAAATTTCCACAGCGTTGTCTATTTTCCTCTCTTGTTTTAAGTGATAATTTTAAAGACTGTAAACTTCCCATTTAACGTTTCACGAAACTTCACTCCATTGTGCCTTTATTGCGATAAGGACCTGCCTTTTTCTTTCAATACAAATGATGAACTTAAATTGATAGGATGACCGGAGAGTGATCCGGACGACAAATCAAGGATGAAACAGCCTCCATTTAATAGTTAGGAGAAAATACCTTTCCCTCCGTAACAAAAGAAATCAGAAAGGGATCTGGAAATTTTTGTTTGGGGATTCCTTGAAGGGCCCAAATTAGGTTGGAAACCCCTTTAAAGAATACGTACGCAAGTGATTGTCATTCATAGCAATTTTAAAACAAATTTTCTACCTCTAGGGTTTAAAATCAACCTTGAAACCCCACATGACATGTTTGGGCCCATTAAAGGGTCACCCCCCAAAAACCTCAACAAAACGAGGCCCCCTAAAGTTTCGAAAAATTCGTTGAATTGAAAGTTTGGTAATATTGTGCCTCGGGACAGTAAACACCAGAATAATGTAAGTGGTCCCATCCAGTCCTCAACTCACTATGGCTTTGTAGATTTGAATATGAACCTTTTCTTGAAATCTATTAATTCATAATGTTTTATTTTGTTTTCTGATTGCACAGCGCTACCTATCCATGCGCCCGTATTGTCAGGGTGGTTTTGTAGAATAAAAAAAGGTAAAAATTTTTGGGGAATTTTGAAAAAATTTTAAGTTTGTAAAGTGGGTCTCAGAAATTTAAACAATAAATCTATTTTTGTGTATTGAAAATAAAAGTTTAATATCTTGGCCATGTCGGGCCAAGCCATTGGCATTTCCAGAGTCCCAAATCCTATAAAATCTATTCATTTTTAGTTTTGGGATATTGACAGTTGTCAATAGGTTAATCAATGTACCTAAATTTTGACTGGGCTTGTTGAGACCATCATAATTTCGAACTTATCTTAGTTAAAAATCCATCAATTTATTGATTCAGATTGTATTTGCTTCTACATTTGGATTTGACCAGATACCACTCTACATAAGATAAGGGTTTGGTGATACTGGTTGAAGGACAAGATACCTGTGTGAAATTTTTGAGTACGAACAGATATAGGTTTCTATCTACTTCTTCCGATCTTGCACTGGAGGAGGAGTGTTCTTTTTTAACGCTGGTCTTAGAGGTTGAAAAGCCTTTTTCATTAAATATCTTTGTATAAGAGCAACCTTTTTATATAGTTGGCTGGGTGCTCACCACCACATAATACACATTTTGGGAGACATTACAGATTTATTACAGCTGCTAGTATCATGAACTGACCGGGGCCCCCCAAAAAAAAAAAAAAAAAGAAAAATAAAAATTTTTTACATCAGCGGTTTTTGGGTACCACAGCAATTAAGCCTTTGGTGTGCCTCATATCTTTGACACTTTATTGCACTCACCACAACATTTACGTTGTAAGGAGGGCTCCCAAGTACAATTTTTTGGGCATTTAGTAGGAATTCAATTTTAAAAAGGTCCTTTGTTGTTTGATGCTGGCCTCAAAGTCTACCAAAAAAAATTTGGGACAGTGGATCTTTAGATTTGCTACATCTAAGGGTTTTCGACACTTCCTAACTTTGTGGTTATAAGCTTCTATAGCTGTTTTAATTTCCGGGGTTTTCCGTAGAGAAGGGCATATTCTTAAGCACTACTCTATAAGCTCTGTCACCCGTTTTAAATTTGGGTATGTAATGGAAGTTTAATACCTTTCATATGTTAGTTAAAATTTGTTTGACTAATGCCGACGTAGCTTTCAATAGTATCATGTTAAATTTTTTTAACCTTTATCTCTAGCTATGCATTTAAAAAATTGAATATGACTCTTTTGTTTAATTACTTGTGCAATGTTTGACCACATTTTACTTATGTTGACACAAATGTTTGGGTACAAAATAAAGGTTGGAGGTCCTCCACTTCGTCCTACATATGTCCGTCATTCATCGTTTCTTCTTCACAGAGCCAGGTTGGCGTGTACTTCAGCATTTTCCAAATCTGTTGTGACAATTCAATAGGGTTCTAGCAGTTTTTGCAACGTTACTCTGTAGGCTCTAACAAGGTTTCTTAACATCTGAAACGGTTGGCTGTTGAACAAATGGTCTTTTGTTTCTAGTTGTTTCGATTTGCCACTCGTTTTGAAATTATTGGACACTCGTTTTCCAATTTAGAAATCATTTTTCCTGAAATGATGTTCATTGTTTGCTTATTTAAACAATAATTGTTGATCAATTAGTCTTTGGTATCAAAATCCCAAAAACAGTTTGAGGTTGTTTGAAGGGGCAAATTTTAAGTTCGTCCATTACCTTTTCTCGACTTGATAAAACAACTAATAGTAAACAAACACTGGAAAACAATTAAAGTTAACGGGTTTAAGGTTTTATTTAGGAAAAGTACTGGAAAAAAAAGATTTACGAAAAAAAATACTAAATTCATTTTTATGTAAATTATGAACAAAAATTTTTTTAAAAGTGCTGTTTATAATTATTTTAACTCACTAATTTGGGTTAAATAAAAACTACATTTTAAATTTTAAAATAAATAGGGACAACAACACTGAAAACCTGCACAGCTGGGAGTTCACACATCATATGAAGGGTTTTTACATATGATTGTTGATTAAAATTATATTCTTGTAAACAATGCTGAGCAAAACCCCTTTTCCTAAAGCAACACCCTTGAATAATGCGATTGTCCATTTTATAGAAAAGATCTATGCACTATATACAGAATATCATAATATTTTAATACATATTTATATAAAAACATATTTTCCTCGGAATAATTACAATACTAATTTATTTATAAGTAAAGCTTGTACACGTCTTGTAAAATTGAAATATGCGTAGCCGGGGCAATATATATGTTATAATATTTGCTCAAAGGTTTTATATATATTTTTTTTTTTCAGAAAATATAAAACATATTAATGCTGGACCTATAAAATTTGCCCAACAACATATAAAATTTGAGACAACATAACCATCCAACACATACAACTAGCTGCAGCAATTAAAAAAAAAATCAAACAATCCAGTTTTCATAAAAACAAGCCAGTGTAACATTAAGACAATGTTGACAGGCTATAAAACAATAAGTTATCTTGGTTGGGCAAACGAAACACCAATTGACGATGTAATAAACACATTGACCAACTATAAGCTTGCAATAATATATCAATAACGTAATAACTGCAGAAGAAGAAAATCATATAATCTTGAACACAATCAGCACAGCAAATATATGCAAGTAGAGCCATTTTTAGTTGAATGTGAATCCTATAGATAAGTCGTCAGGTACGTGAAGGTTGAAAAATACTGCATGAAGCTAAATTTTTGGTAATGTTGTTAGGATATATTAAAGATAGTTATTACACCAAACTGAGCAGCTTTTATAATCCTTTTATGTCTTAACTTTTGAGAGTCCAAAACCCCTACGTACTTTTTCAGAAATTTTTTTTCCTTTCTTGTTTTGGTTTAATTAACTCGTAAAAATTTTGCATTCAAAAAATTACTTTGTACTTTTTTTAAAGTAGATAAAATATCCAATAAAATAAGCCCAACTTCAAACTCTGGCAGGTCCGCGGTAGTTACCCAAGAAATTCAACACTTCAAAACATTTGTCCTCCAAAAGAGTCCCAAAAGTTTTTTATTAGCTCATCTTTTGATTAGATTTATTGTTTCAATTAATTGACAAAGCCACAGAAACACCTCGGACGGGGAACAATTGACTAACTGCCCATACGCGAGGCGAAATTTAGTCCTAGTTCCTATTATCATAAGTATGTATGTATATAAATACACAAAAACACATACCATCATACACACAGATATGTTAAAGTCCAAAACCAATCTTTCAAAACAAAAAATCGGGGGGCAACTTTAACGGTTTAAAACCCTGACAAAAACCCACCACGTGATGTTGCTACGTGCAAAATTATGTCTTTCTACTCAAATTTTAGCAGTAGTAACATAACCAATAAAACGTATTCCCATTCAACAGGAACTATTGATTGTTAATTTAAAAGCAAAAGCATAATATATCATCCTAAATTGTAATTTTTGTAATAAGCATATATTCTTGGCCCAAACCTCATAACCCCCCCTTTCGTAGTCAGTAATGAACAGGTCACCGTCATAGTATTGTTCATTCGGAGAATCGACATGCCCCCGCGCTGGTACATACCAGGGGTATATAATCAGGGCAAAATTGAAAACTGTTATAACTTAAAAGGTCATGAATAATGTTTCATTGCATACCAATGAAATTATAAATAGCAGATTTAATTTGATGAAGGAGCGAAACTTATCAACACCTTGTTTTAAAATAAATTTGATTTTGAGATGTTGAACATTGGGGTTTTAATTTCAGCTGTGACGGTTATTTTCCACTGTTTTTATTATTCTATTTCAGTTCTTTTTTTCACGCAGGAGCAGCAATTTTGATACTAGAAATGTATGTGGGGAAAAAGAAATATAAATCTTTTTAACTAAATGTATCGATTTTATACAGCTGAAGCTTTTTTGGCTAACTTGTTGCTTTCGCTTATGGAATAATCTCCGCCAAACTGTGAATGTTTAATCATGCTACTGAATTCTCTTTCGAGCTTATTACAATCGACCTACAACAAGATACATGTGATGGGCATAATAGAAGATAACCATGTCCCTAGAAAAATAAATAAAAAAACTGTGTATATCTCCAAGAACAGAGTAAGTAATCCTTTCAGTAGATACCCTGTAGTAGCAAAATGGATGACAACTCGCAAAAGAGTCATGTTAGTGATGAATGCGAATGTTCTTGTCAAGACCATGGGACCCCTTTCCCCATTTTCTGGCCTTCAAATCGTTCCAAAAGAGGGAAGATATTTTTTCTTTATTTAATTACGTGAAGAAAAAAAACAACTTGTTAACTGGAAAATACAAACAAAAAAGGCCAGGTGGTATAGGAGTATAACAAACCTATCTACTACCATTACATATGGTACCAAGAATATGAGACAGCAGTAGAGTAGGGCAATATAGTAAAGATAATCAAGACTAAAGAAATAGGGGACATGTCAACAGTGAACAAGAACTCTTCATCTAATGAAACTTTATTTCACTCCTCTGTGCTTAAATTGCACTGCATGAGTGAATGAGACTACGTATCATGTACTAATTAGAAATGTCACACATTTCGGCTATGCAAGGGGAAACTCCATGTGTTCCAACTCCAAATTAGAAGAATACCGGATGATCGATAACCAGAAAAAATATAAAAAAATTTATCCAGTTTTGAACACAACATTGTTAATAAGGAATAAGTCGATTTCTGATAACCATAAAAAGAAAACATATAGCCTAATCGAGGAAATATGATCGAAGGCAATCGCAGATGAAAATCAGTGCAAAAGTACTTTTAGTGAAAATTGACTTCATGGTGTAATTCCAAGTCAGCCGTAGGCATTTGGATAAAAAATATATTTCTAGTTAGTTTCTAATTTAATTTTGTAAATATTCTATACTATATTTTCAATGTTACGTCTAAAGAAGTACGCTTAGACGTACGGAAATTTATAAAGAGTTTACCAATATTTTGGGTTTTATTTTTATTTTTTCACTGAAGAGAATTCATATTGATATTTTAAAATAAATAAATAATATATTCATTTGTTGAAAAAACTCCTTAATGGGCATACATACTCATATGCTATTAGAGGCCGAATCAGAATCATATAATTGGTAACCAAATTTTGAACAGATTTCTTAGAAAGAATTACAGGAGCTAGAACCCCGGGGAATAAAGAGAGCCCCCACTGAACCATGGGATATTGTGAGTGTAGGGTACATAATAAATACGCCTAAATCTTTGTAACTAATATTATTGTAATGACGGAATCTTAGTTTTATATACAATGAGAAGTGAGATTTACCCCGTTTAACAGACATTGTGAACATTATATAAATTGGTAAGGTAACATTATGTATGAACCTAAAACGCTGGTAGTAAAATACGTAATATTGTTTGTACGTACACCAAATGAAGACATTTTAAAGTGTATTCTGAAGTTCTTCCTTGCATATGGGCGTAGTCCCAACTCTTGAGAAAAATCTTCATATAATCAGCAAACAACTTTTGCTTTCTCATAAGTTTGCCTTCAATAATCGTAATAACTGCCTTCATTTCACTAAATATTCAAAATTCAGGTTTTTCTTATTTTTCTTTCGTTGGCAGAGAAATACTGTTAGCCTATTGTAATTTTTGCAATTTTGTTATATCTCAGCTTCATAAAATACAAGTAAGAAGATGGAACTCCTATCTGAGCCAAGCATTCTTCGTCAATTTCGCTCATGGTATTAAAAATGCCTTTAGTTACAACTCTGCCCTCGCTAAGCGAAAAGACCGTAACTGAACAAATTAAGGAATTTGAGGTTAGAGGTGATTTTTATGTTATTGAGAACAACGAGGAATCCAAAAAAATAAGCTAAAAGACCGTATCTACAACAGTTTTTGAGATAATCAATATGAAATATACCGTAACTACACTTCAAATTCTGAATTTTCTAAGCCAAAACACCGTATCTACTATGTCTAAGCAAAATAAACGTATGGTGCGGTGCAGATACGGTTGTTTTGCTTAGGTCTCGTGCAGATACTGTTTTCTTGCTTAGAATATTCTATTACGTCACATGTAGTTACCCATTTGGATTAACTTTTGAGACGTGTGCAATTAAGCTTGACTTTGTTAATAGTGTAACATTACAGTGTAAAAATGACATCAAGAAAAAACGCAAAATGAATAACTAATAAACTATTATACCTCAGCTGATTAAGCCGTAAAATATAACCTCAAAACAAAATTGTGTTAGGTTTTGAAGTGAATTTCTTTATAACTCTGAATTTGTGATTGGACTGTGAGTTTGAAACCTTGAGAAGAAGTGTTTGATTCAGGATGGTTTAAAATGGGTTATACATGTAATGTGTGTAAGAAAATCATTTTCTTTCTAGATGCGCATTTTTAGTTTCATAAACTCTGACAGCAAATGCAATCCTGCCCCTAAGGAAGTTTTGCCAGTTAGGCCTAGGCCTAGTACATCAACATCGTTTGAGCAAGTAGAAACAGTCTCTGCCATCTACTTCTAGTAATGCAGATGTAAGTAGCAATAATTGATTAGGCCTACCATAATATATTTTAATCCAAGCCTAGAAATAGAGCTTTTAAAACAAACTTAATTTATCAATATGCATAATTAGTCTAGATTAAGCCACTGTAGCCTAAATGCTTTTGTTTGCTGGGTCCCTGCAAAAATTATTTACAAAATTATTATTTTTTTCAGCCCAAGCGCTCCTACAGTTCTTCAAAACGGATCACTTTTTATGGTCGTCCACTTGAACAATGGAGGAAAACACGTAGTAGGCCTTATGCTAATTTAACAGAAGTTGATATCAGACATGAAGAGTCTAACGACAACTACAGATAATAAAAAGGTAATTTGCTTAATCTACTATGCCCTATCAAACTGATAGCCTAAAAAATATTCGGTAATATATATTTATTTAATTCAGCAAATAAAAATAAATAAGCGAACTAGTTGAATGTAGGCCGACCCAACGCTCATAATTTTGTTAGCTTTTGTAGGGTTATGGCAATGTTGTCTATAGGCAACTTTTTATGTTTGATTTATATCTTACTACTGTCCATAACTCATTGAATTACCAAATATGTAAATTGCATAGGATGAAAATATAGCCAACATGAAAAAAATATATAAAATATAGCATTAATGAAAAAACTCATTTATTTCACTTTTTGCAGAAGCTATGAATCAAATGAAGACAATGCCAGTGATTTTTATTGAAGATTTGTTTGATTTATTGCCTGAAGCGGCAGAAGAACAACAGCTACAGAATGTCGACGTGCTGTTTGACATAGCTCCAGATTTGGTTGGTTAAAAATGTTGCCATTGTAGTTGAACAAGTCAACCCAATAGAAGTAGCGCCAACAGAGGAACACCAGCGAGATGGAGACAGCAGAGTCGAACTTAGAAACATAATAATACAGCTGCTTTGCTCGAGGAAACAGATGAAGCACCTAAAGGGGTTCACCAAAAATGGAACACCTGAAGGAAAAGAGCTGCGCCGAGGTGTAAAGAAGACATTAAATCAAAAACGTGAAAAAAAATAAAGATAAACATGCACTTCAGGCCCCCATGTAATAATACATGTAAAAGAAAATGCACGACCAAACTTCAGAACACAGGAAGAATGAAAATCCACGAACACTTTTGGGCTATGGAGGAAAATGAGAGAAAAGTTTTTATTTTTAGGGCACATTGATAAAAGCAAAGTTAAAAGGAAAACGCCACCCAGAGGAAGAATCAAGGAGGGGAAAAACATTCTTTTACTTCCTTACAGACAGTGACGAGCAAGAAAGATGGTTTGTAAAACATTTTTCTTATCCACACTCGGCTACCAAAAAAAAACAATGACATGTTCATTACTAATTTTGAACAAATCAAACTGATTGGCGTTTTACCGAAACGCGAATCAACGGGGAAGACCACCCCCCACATAACCTTGTGGATAGGAGTATTATCAAGGATCAATTTTAAAATACTATCCATGTATATCACATTATAGGAGGAGAACATGCTCCTAAACAGGAAATATTTGCCCTGTGAACTGTCAATAGCAAAAATGCACGAAGAATTAATGAAAGATCACGAAGCAGAAAGAAAACTTTCATTGTTCATAGACACTTGTATCGAAAATGTAATATCAGAAATGAACATTTTCCTTTGCAAAATTGGGCCACGAGGAATGCGAAAAGATGTGAAAAGTACAATCTACACAAACAAGAGATCATGCCAAATCGATGAACTTTTGTGTCCGGAATGGCAATGAATGGAAAGATCATAAAAAGAAATATACTTAAAGCCCAGAAAGCATATGAAAAATCAATTGATAAAGACAATTTAGATAGTTATAGGCCTTCTGGTACAGTTGTCCTACACAATGGACTTGCCAGAGAAGTAATAATGTTGCCTCACATTGAACAGTTTCAAAGAAGCAGTGTTTACTCGTAGAATTGTCCTTTTCAATGAATCATTTGTGCCTGTTGGAAAAAAAACCAACCATGATCCTTTTGCATGCATCTGGCATGAGGGAATTTCCGGTAGGAAAAAGGAGGACATTGCGAGTGCATTAAATTCTTTTTATCATGCACAAAAGAGATGCAAAAAAAATACACATTTGGATGGACAATTGTGCAGCCCAGAACAAAAATTGGGCTTTGTTTTCCTACCTGACAGGATTGGTAAATTCAATGATATTGAAGCTAATGAGATTGTTTTAAACTAATCTAGAGACAGGACATACATTTATGTCTTGCAGACCATTTCCATCACCAAGTTAATAAACAGGTAAGCAATGATAAATTTGAATTTAGAACCTATTATATTACAAGTACCCTCTACTTTTATAATGTAAATGTTATAAAAATTAAGTAATCTTTTACGTTTTCCACTTTTCGCGGCGCAGCTTTTTATTTGTTTCTTTTCCTTAAGTTTATCAATTTTAAATTTTTGTATTGTTTCAGATAAAGTCAAAAGGAAAAATGTATGATTTTGAAGACTTCAAAGATGCTGTCCAAAGCTAGTAACTCTGGAAAGGTTACTGTAAAGGAGCATGGAGCATCAGGACTTTTTCACAGAATTTAACTATTCTTCACAGTATAAAATTATGCATAAAGTTCCTCGTCCATATCTTAGTGAAATGGTACATGTTCTTTTCCAAAGAGGATCTTTTGACATGTTCTACAGAAAATCATTCAGGTGGGGAAGTCTTTCAATTGTCCTTTTAAAAAGCAGGATTTACGAGAAGAGAGAAGTTCCAAAACCAAATACAAGAACCAGCCCCCAGAAGTTGTGAACAAAGAAAAGAAACAAGACATTAATTAAAAAACTTGTGCCTTTGATGCCTCCCAACAAGACATGGCTTTTTGGTTTGATCTAGCAGTGAGTGAGGAGCCTGATCTAATCACAGAACATGACATTGACTGAGTTGTATAGACAATATTCATGTAAATTTCTAAAAAATGTGTGTAACTTTGTCATCATAGTAATTAGAGAAAGTCTCATTTTAATCATTAAAACTAACACTAGATAAATATTATGTGACTTTGTTACTGTGTTTAGCCCTACAATTCATGCTGTTGAAATCGCATAGAAACAAGAAGCCAAAAAACGCGTATGTGGCAGATAACCGCTTTTTTGGCTTAGAATCGCTTAAGGTACACTTATGTAACTACAAGTATTTAAATGATAAATGAATTTTTTTACTTCATAAACTATATTTTATAGATTCTGGATACAAATATTACAAATTGCCTCAAAAAAAACAGAACTTAATATTTTTAAATCTACTGTTTGGCTAATGAGCAAAAGAGTAAAGTCAGCCTAGCTCAAAATAGGCCAGATGTCAGATACCCTTTTCATCCTTAGCAGGGCAGAACTGTTTTGATTATAAGTTACAATAGACATAGGCAATTTAACAAAACATACTGTGTATTCACAATAAGAAATTATAACCGTTACTAGACTAATAAAATAACAGATGAATACAGGTGTTATAGAAGGATAAATAAACAGTAAATAGCAAAATACGAATAATAATAATAATAAGTGAACTAATTAAGCTTAACACAGCTAAGATTTAGGAAAAAAGTAAGGAATTACTCTATGGTCCATACGACATGGTGTATTGTATGTTTACCGAATAAATTGTGATTAAATGTTTTACTTATGTTCAATTGCTGCGCCACAAAGTGGAGTTAACACACTTAAACGTGGCCAAAAGTACTTCTTGTCTGATTATGGTTATTTAAATGTTATAACCCCTTTTAGGCAACTTTCCCTAAATGCAGAAAAAATATTTTTTATCGCTCACATGGAATTAAAGGCATTTATATTATGGAATTTCGTAACAATTTTTAACAAAAACTGCATAAAGTACTAATGGTTTCATGAATGATATTTTTTAAATAAAGTTACAATATATATTTAATATTCTGAAAATATAGCGTAGGAAAAATGACATGTACTTTTTAATAATTCTTTCTAAAGGAAATTAGATAATTCCTCCAATTAAAATCATATAATTTCATACTGTCATCTTTCATGTACATACAATTTTTCACATTGTGTTATCTTCAATTAAGGCCTGATTATAAAACAAACTCTCCAAACAAATCCCTATCAAATTTTTAAAGAATAATAAGAAGTGTTACCATTTTGTCTTAAAAAAGGAACCTACCGCCATTTTAAAAAGTTGTAATCCAAATTTTGTTTAAAAATAAACAAAATAATAAATATGGTTCTTAGAAAAAATGTATTTCATCTACTTACATTAGTGTCAAATGAAGGAGGTAGGGGAGTCAGCATGTAGCGACGGTGAATGCTGAGCGGTGACTTCTGAACTAATAAAAGGAGGGAAAGACCAGGTCACCGTGTATAGTTTAACAGTAAACCCACCTCTACCACCAATCACCAGGAAATTTATACAGGGATAATTAAATATTCGATACAAATACAGTTTTATATGAAGCATATTTAACTAAAACAAAAATTTAAATGTAACATTAACAAAAATAGTTTTATTTTAAATCACAAATTCAAGACCAATGCTTAATATTCGATGTCTACTCTCGGATCGAAAAGCTTAGGCTACCTGATTTGAAAGTTGACCACAAACTACCTGATAGGCTACAATAACGGGAGTTATATAAAAATTTAGTTCCTTTATTTCTGGTTTTTTCTACATATGAAAACTGTTCACCCAAAAGTAACTTCCAGCTTGTTTATCTATAACAACGAAAATATACCGGGTTTTGGTGCTTTTAAACCAAAACCAGGCAACTTTAAAAATAAAAAATATTCTGAAGCTTCTGATCTGATTAATACCAAATGTTATATACAAGATATATACAAGTGTGTATAATTAGATATACTAATTGAATATGTAATTTTAGAATTTATCATAATATGAAAATAAAGTTTATATTGAATTACCATCTTATCTTTTTATCTTAACCTGGGTAGTTCACAAAATTCGGCACTGACACGTCATTTAAAGTTATTATAAGAACCTCGCATAGGTTTATAATTTTCAGCATAGCTAAAGATAATCATGTGAATTATCAATATTTTAAAATAAACTTAGTGAGCTTAGTCTAAAAATGCAATAATTAAGTAACTCCAAAAAAAATGTGATTTATTTAAGTATTTATCAACTAAGTAGTATTCTCGGTTAATGAGGTAGCATTTTAGGGAAAATTTTTTAAAATGCATTTATGGAATTCTCCCTCTTTAGAATTTGGAGGCAATTTATTATAAAATTTTGACAGTTTGAATAATAAGAACCTATGCTCGAAATATTATTAATCAGTGTATGGAGTATTGTAAGGGTTGATTTCTGATTGTATAATGGTGCAATACTTGATTTTTTTAAACAGAGTTGTTATGATTTTTAAACAGTAATAGGGTTTCAAGAATATAATAGAAATGGTAAAGTGAGAATGTTATGGTTTTTAAGAAGTGGTTTGCAGGATTTGTCCCTTTTTTAAGTTTCAACATAATTCTAATGATTTCTGAGTTTTTGAAAATTTGTTTTGATAACTACAGAATTTCCCCAAAGATGCCACCCCATATCTTAGATGCGAGTAATCATAACCATAGTAAACTGCTTTAATTGTGAGATATTTCTCAATGCGAAGGAGACTGAATATAACTTCTTTTCTGTAAAAGGCTGTGTGTTCTATCAGTGATATTGCATTGTTTTAAATTTACCTGACGATATTACTTTAATATTAGTTAGGTTAAAATTTGATATATGTGTTTTTTGCCGATTGGTGTGATAAGAATATTAATTGGCTTTATTTTTCATTAAGCAATAGCCCATTTGCTGAAGAACCACTGTCCTGCTTTCGTCAGTTGCTTGATTAATTTTATTCTCTAAATCATCAAGAGATTCTGTTTTATAGTAAGAGTGGAGTCATCAGCAAATAGAACTACAGATGATTTATAGTTAGGATATGTGGAAAACAGTTCACATAAGATTAGAAAAAAGTAGTGTACCTAGCACTGAGCCCTGGAGAACTCAATGATCATTGAGTTGTCAGTGAGAAGAAAAGCTTGACCGAAGACCTATTTTTTTAATTGTAACCTTTTGTTTCCTATTTGATAAATATGAAGATAATAAACTGTGAACTGAGCCTCTTAAAAAACCATAAAATTCCTAATTTCTTGAACAATATACTGTGTTCAACACAGTCAAAAGCTTTTGAAAGGTTCACAGTAAAGATATGTAGTAATGATGTTTTTTGTCAATTGAAAATTGTGTAAAATTAGTTCACAATACTGCAGAGGCTGTTATGAGTTAGGTTTTTAAAACCAAATTAATTTTTATACAAAAATGTTATATTTAGTAAAAATGTTTAAAAATTCTGACTGTTATTACTTTTTTCCAAAATTTTTGGAAATCACTGGAAGAAGGGCTATAGGAAGGTATTTGACACATCAGTTTTGTCCATTTTATTATGGATAGGTTTAATTAGTATTTTTAGTTTTTTTCAGGTAAAATATACCATTTGAAAAGCAATTATTAATGAAAAGAGCTAAACCCTTTTGATATAAGTGAGGATGATAACTTTTAACATGTGACTTAGAACTTCATCCCATCCACATGATTTGAAAATTTTTGAATGTGAAAACACTTCCTCACATTAATAAAAAATCATTAAATAAATTAGCTATTTGGGAAATTAATGACTATGGGAGATTTATTAAACGTCTAACGAAACTAATAAAGTGTAATCTCTTCTTTTACGAAAAATTTTGGTAACACTGGAAACTTGAAATTGAATCTCACAGTGGTTGACAGTCAGCACAAAATGTCCTTCCCAAATTTTGGGTAATGTTACCAGATTTCTATTTCTTCTTACCACAAACTTTGTGTCGGTAAACATATAATGGAAAATTAAGTTATTAGTAAGACTTGAAATCTTATTAAATTCTTAAACAAATGTAATGCTTGAGTTTCAATATAAAGATCTTAAGTGGTGCATTACCTAAAATTTCATTTTTGTAAGTTTTATATTTACAAATGCATATAATAATAAAATATTAAATTTTATGAGTTACCTTTATGGCAACAGAAATAATAAATACTTTAAAATAAAGTATTTTTAACCTCTCAACAGTTTTATTTTTTAACCTAAAATTATAGTTTTAATTGAATTTTGTTCCCGTTCTTTAAAAGACAGGTTTGTAGAGTTTTAGATATATCTACTTTTATTTACAAAAAAGTTTATTTTGTGTGTCTTATTTAAAAGTTTTGTTATTTTTTATAATATCTTCCACTAAGCCCTTTTTTCTCTATCCATGTCTGTCATCATCACGCAACAAGGCTAATTTGGCTATTTGTACGTAGGATATTTCATGGTGCAATAAACACTAGAAATAAAACCTTTAAAAATACTCCAGGACGGGTTGACATGCCATCATTACGCCACATGCTGGGTAATGTTATGCCAGTAGTGCATGTTTTATACGCACTATAATGTAATATTATGTAAAAAACCATGAATGTTAAGAAAAAATAGACAAAAACAAAAACAGACACCACACTAAACTTCTACATACATGTGATTCTGCCTCTCCGTATATGCTGTCAGTGCAGTGGAATTGGTAATTGTTCTCCTAACCTCTGGACCCTTAGGTTATATGTTTTCAGTTTTTTTTATTGTACAACTTGCTCTGTAGTCAACTATGATGTGGGGAAGTTCATTGCCACTTATTGATTAGTTTCTTTTTCTAATTGATATGCTTAAACCTTATGGTTTTTCTGACGAAGAAGGGATCAAAGATTGTGATCTTTGTAACAAAGTGTTCCATTTTTTATAATATATAATGATGGAAAAAATGTCCAAAAACATGTTATTCTTTGAAAATATTGATTGCCAGCAATAAAATTGAAATGAAGAATTGTGTAGAACATTAGGATAGGAGTAAACAATCTTTCAAATTAATTTTTGAAACTTTTTAATTTGTTGCTTTATTCATGCAGTGAAAAGGAATTATGACTTGATTACTGCCATTATATGTCATAAAAACACCTGACATTTAGTACTAAGGAAGCAATTTAATAAAAAAACAAGTATTTTTCAAAAGTATACATGTATTTAAACTATTCAATTACAAACCAAGTTGCACATCTCTCAACATACAAATATAAGAGTATGTGCGTCACAGCTCCTTTTACCAATCCAATCACAGCCTAACACAATACATAGAGTACTTTGTACAACAAAAACTATTACAAATCAGTAGTTGTAAGAATAACATTTTTCATCGATTACATAAAATAAGGGTTACTAATAATGCAAAAACTAATTCTAAAAGTTTGGATAATATGTTTATACAAAAATAGCAAACAAATCTCTTACACAACATAAAAAATTACATTACTACAGCCATTTTTTCTAATGGAGGCTGCAAAGAATTGATTTTACTTTTATTTAGGGAATGGGCCAGAAACAGATGAGTGAGCCATTAAAAAAAACACTTAGTTGTACATTATATGCTTTGCAATATTGTGATCTTTGACAAAATGCAAGCTATGCATATAACTTTGTACAAGTTCTTAAGCAGTATTTAAAACTTGTACACAAGAAAAGGATCTTTAATTCAATTTAATGAGTCTGCATGGTGCAATTAAAAATGTGTATATGATTAAAATTAGCATTACAAATAAATATTTAAAGTTTACCAATATATTGGCATCAAGTTCATAATTATGTATTAAATGAGATTTTGTGTATTTAAAGTACTCCAGTAAAACGGCTCATGTATCTAACGTATTCACTAAACGTTGGCTACCACCATTATTCTTATAAAAAAAACAACTTAAGGCCCTAACAATTAATAGAGACTGTATATAACAAAGCAAATCTGATATTAATAAGTGAATTATATTGTTGTAAGTAAACATTGGTTGCTTGGGTATGAGTCCATTTTAAAATATTTGGTTATCACAGCTCAACTCTTTATTACTATTTACAATGTTGGCTTACACTGTATTGACCTGACAGTTTGAAAAAAACAATATGGAAATATTATATAAAATTAATATTTTACTAGCAGCATGAAAAACAGTATACACATGGTAAATACAAAATTAAAAACAATATTACTATTGTCTGGTCCTGTTGAGAAGTGATAAAAAATATGAGAAGAACCGATTACGTTGTAAGGTGGAATCAACCATATATATTTCTGAATTTTGTTAGAATATATAACTTGATAGTACACAATGTTTTCAATCAATTTAAATATTATGTGCATGTGATCCAATATCTGTAAATTATTAATTTTCTCTCACCATCATAAAGCGGACAAGTTTCAATTAACATTTATGGAATTAGCATTTGATGGATGGTCTAAAAAATCATTTATAATTTACGGATAGGTTTTCTCCTTACTTTTTATACTTATGTAAACAAGTGGTTTTTGCCTTATAAATGTGGTTTTTAAAATGTATTTTTACCTTTTCCATTTCAGAATTATGCTTGGGGTTTATTGCAAATATAAAGGGTAAACGGGCGTAGATAAATAAACGATGCCCTTTAAAATTAATCTTATAACATTTGTACACCACGTTTTATACATAATAACAGTTGAAATAAATTGATGTCATAAATAATGAACATACTTTGATCTTAAATTTGGGGTTTTGCTTTAAAAATTAAAAAAGTAATAAATTCATAATAAATGCACACCAAACAATAATATAATACGGATTGTCACACAATAAACGTTACATTTCATAATAACACACACACAGATTTATAAGAAACTAGATTGCCTATTTAATTTAAGCCCAATTTAATATGTAAGTAACAGTAGTTGGAATTTTCATTTCAAAAGTAGTAAGTTTGATTTTAACACTGATGGCAGTTAGTTCAAACGCTCACTAATTTGTACATTGTTGAATTCTTGTATTTACACTAAATACAGATTAATTACAAAATCAAATACAGTTGCTTAACTTTATTACAAAATAAGGTATATGTAACTTGTATTAACAAAGGCAGACTCTATATATAGTTTTTTGGTTATATACCATATATAAAATATTAAGCTACATATTTTAAAAGATTAAATGTACAAGTAATATTATTTTAATAATAATAATTATTATAAAACATCAGAAATCATTAAATTAATATACAATTAGATTTTGCATTATCTTTGGTGATCAGTACTATAGATGTATACATGTTGATGTACCACTTCAAAAAATTAAGAATAAACTGACAGGGCTAACAAGGGTAATGACAATTTTGTAAATTTTGGTGCTAAAAGCTTATTTTTATACTGAGCTATAATTATTGGTAACAATTTCTTGAGAACAATGCACAAAAACAATTCTAAAATAATATAATGTAAAATCGAATATTCCTATGTTTTGAAGAAGACAAGTTCTAAAGATTTGTTGTTTATTAGAAGGTAATGTTTACTTCAAAAAATGAAGCTTACCAGCCTCAAATACAGTGAGATACAACATATACTAAAATATGAATTTTTCCTGATTCTGAACTTGAAAAATAACAGGCAGCCATCACTTTTCCTGTAGAGGACATCAGCACAGAGAAATCAAACCAAGATTCTGTATGTAAAATCATTTACAATAAATGTATTAATCTTTTAGTAAACAATATGTATATTATATTTGATGCCACTACAATAAGGTAGTGTTTTTGTATTGTTTAACAGGCCATGCAGTTAATTCTTATAAAAAAAATTCATAACATAAAAAAAATTCAGTAAGAAAGTTTTCACAAGATCTATATTCTTAAAGGTTACTATTAATATCAAGTAAGTCATATATAATATTAATATTATTGAAGTCTTACAAAAATTACTCTATTCTGTTCTATGTTAGTTATTTTTGTGAAGATTTTTTGAGGCTCAATAGGTTTTAATATTTCAGTTTTTTTAGAAAATTTAATTTAAATATTTTAGATGTAAATTTTAGTTTCCAAATGTTTTTTTTAGTATATTTAGTATTTATAGTGCAAGAACTATAAGTTGTTGTTTTTGTAATGCTGTTAGTATAAAGGAGCACAAGTGATTTTTGAACAACAAAGCACTGTTATGACTCTATTCTAAAGAAACGTTTTAATATATAAACCAAAATCTCTTTCAACCTGTTTGATTATGGAAAGGTTTTTCATTTTGTAATTTGCAGAGTTTGTCACAACTAATCCTATTTATGAATTCCATATGCAAAATTGAATTATTCCCAATTTCTCGTGTAGGAAAAACCTAATCCTGGAAGCATAAACTATTCATTAATGTTAGCCTCTAGAACATGTTTTGGAGTAGTTATTAAAAACAATATGTATATACGTAAGTGTAAAAACATTTTCTATCACATATTTTTGAACTGAACTTTTTAAATTTTGCATTTCTTTGGTTTACCGATTTCAACTAAAAATTGATATTTTTTTGTTTGCTCAAAAATTAAAGCTTTTGCCATACATATTGAATTTATAATTCAACTAGCTTTCAAGATAAAATAATTCAATAAAAAAGGAATTTTAAACTGATTACAACTTTATAATATCAAAGCCAGGTAAACGTGTTTGAAAGCACAAACTCTAAATACATTAAGAAATTTATTCTAATTAGGTAAGCCCTTCTGAATTGCAGTACAAATTCTTTAAAAATTAGGACAAACAAAGAATATGTTTTATTAAATCTGTTTTAATAACTTCTGAGGCCAAAAAAACACATTTTAATCACAAAAATGTGTTAGTAACCAAACAAACTTAATGGTTATTGTCTCCTCATTTTTGGTGAAGTAATGTTTCTAGCAAATTGTGATCTTTTACATGAAAAGTGCCAAAATGTGATCCATAGGTCAAGTAAAACTGTAATTTACTGATTGCCTCAGAATGAGTTGTTCTGAGCATTGGCATGGAATAAAATTGACAAAATACAGAGATACAGATTTTAAATGAAGTGCTAAGAGCTTATTTTATTTGAAAAGTAAATTCAGTATTAAAATAAACTTGTCACAGTTACTCTCATATGCAATTTAAAATCATGTTACATTACAGATATTATGATATATTCTACATACATAATGAAATAACAAACTCTTGTGATAAATTCTCAACTATCACGGACGAAGAAAATTACATTACATAATTGTTAGAATTTTATGGTGACAATAAATTAAAATTGTAAATCCTAGTTTTGATTATTATGAAAAAATGCTTTTTTAACTGATTAAAATGCAATTTGGAATTCTTGTTAACAAAAAGTAACATAACATTTGAAGAAAAAAAGTATTCTTTAGATGAAGAAACATACATTTTACAGTACATGTAAATATATTGAACAACATATTTACTTTATCCTAAAATTAAATATAAACTAATGGATGACACCACACAAATGTTCAAGCTTAAAACACCCTCCTCCTTCATTTTTAACGGCTTGAAATGAAAATTAGTTTTAACAAATTCCATCAATATTATTGTTTAAAAAATAGTACAAACTGCTTGTTGTAATGTAAAACATGTGCAGTCAACACTAAATGTAAGGGATTAGGAGAAAATCAACATCTTTAATTTATACTAAATGTTTTTATTTTAAGTTTGGGTATGTGACAGAATGATTATTATTAATTTCCCGCATAACACATTTTAAATGAGATCAAACTGCTAACAATACTGTTTTTATATTTTGGTTTATCTTAGTAAGATTGGAAAATTAAAAATATTAAACTAAAAATTTAATACATTAAACACGACTAAACAAAATTAGGAATTTCAAAAACTAGAAGACAGATGTGTCTAATGAGGAATAATAAGAGATATATCACTTTTGATAGCTTTGCTTGATTAGAAAAATAATCTTGTTTACATTAAATTTAACAAAAGAGTTTAAAGAAACAATATACAATATTGAATTATTGAATAATTATTATTTGCTAGTTATAGAATATAATCAGAAATGTTCCATAACTTACACAACTGCACGGACGGTATCCTGATTCATAGAAATGAAATTTATAAAATATGATTACAGTTCATTTCATGGTTTATCAACAGTATTCTAAAATTAAATTTAGTTATCCAGAATTTAAATACAAAATATACAAACCCTGGTATGCAGTAATTGCAAAGCCATCTATCTCTCTGTATTGTATGAAGATCAATATCTTTCAAAACACATGCCACCACACAGCATTAAAAAAGTAATTCTGAATTGTTGGTTCTACCATAAATAAAAAAAATCAAAGAACACAATGAAAAAGTGAAAATAACTAGTATTTCACATTAATTATTTAATAGCTAAGATAATAGATGCTGGATAAAAATAATTATTTTTTTAGTAAAAAAAAATAATCCTCAAAATTTTAAAATGTAGTTCAATTCTGTCATTTAAATATAATTTTATGTTTAATGAAATATGGACATTACTATATTTCTCTTATTTGGGGGATTCCCTTTTGTTCCAATGTGTTTTACATACAAATAAGGTTGTATTATTGTTATATAAACTCTGTCAGTACCAACTTAACATTAAACAACAAACTCCCACTGCACACGACTGAGTTAACCACAATGCAAATTATGTGACAACTGTCAAGTGATATGCAATGAGTAGTCATAATGATTAATCCTTCACAAATTTATTTCTGTACTGGATTTCTCAGCTCACCATCATGTAACAGAGTATAAACTAAGATAAGTAATTGGACTGATGAGGATAAAAACATTGAAGGAATTGTCTACTAAACCTAAAAATCTTAGAATTAATACAAATCAATAATTGTTACATTATAAAATGTCTTTGCAGCGAGAAACCTTTCATCTATCTCTCAATTGGCGGATCATCTTCCGTAGATCCTTTAATTTTTTTTATAATTCAACTCAGTATAATTTTAAATAGTATACAACACTAAAGTTACAAGTAATTCAAATAGGCATGGACACTTCTGTTAGTAGGAATGGGCATTGCTAAAAAAAATATTTTTAAATAATGAGGTTCTCCCGCTACGCATAATAGTAAAGATATTGTGCGTGATATTACAACAGAATAATCGTGAATTACATTATAATTTCACTACATAAACATAAAATAGTAGGAAATATCATTCAATTTGTTCTAATAGTAAAAATTTCCCAAACTAGAATAAACGAAAAAGTTACTAGGGAAGAACCATCTGTTTGGAATGCCGGGGGTTATTCTTTGTTGGCACAGTTGTTGCAGACCCGCCGAACAGGGTTGGGCCAGCCACGATGAGGCACTGGGCGGAAGGTGTGGGGAGCACTTGGAACATACTCCACCCTCCACAGTCACGGCAGTGGTGGTGCTTGAGACCGTGGTGGGGCGAACGTCACTCCACACACACAGCACTCTTTGATGTCCAAGTCAGGCACCCAGTAGGTAGGTCGTACAGTATCCTTGATCACAGCTGTAATACAAACCCAACTGAATTTACTTGTTACTACAAAAATTTGTATTGACCCATTGGCGTACTAGTTTATACAGCCTCTGAAACTTACAGTAAATCCAATTAATTTAGTGGAAATGGACTTATTCTTCAAATTTTGTTTCTTACTTTCTGCTTTTCAGATTTCAATGAGACGGATTTTAGAGTTGTAATACATCCATCCTAATGTACATGTTTTATTATAAAAATCATATAAAACTTAAAATGTTAATGTTAGTTTTTTTGATTTTTAAACATTTTGTGAAATTATATTTTTGCTATAATGTGTATAACTATAAAGATAATACAAACTCAAAAATGACAAGTTTAATATTTATTTTATTAATTAGAGTTGATCTTTTGTTTATAAACAGTTTTTTTATTAACATTTTTATTTTTTATTACAATATTTCCAAGACATTAATTTAAAAAAGCAAGTAAATGTCATTTTGATAGTATTTTTATTTAAAAATAAAAAATCAAACAGAGTGGGCATTGCCATTGTCAGACTTGCCATCACTAAATTCAAAATGAAGCTTGAACTCTTTCCTCAACATCATTAAAAAACTGAATACACTAATGCCACTTCACCACAAACATTGTCAGTCACCTAAAAATATCTCTGTCATTATCAATACCACAACTACTTGCTTCATATTGTGTACCATTTAAAACACATTCCACTATTTGTTTACTTAAGTCAGCTGTCACTTGAGCCGATTGTCTGTTTATTTTTTCCCCCTTCTTCCCAACTGCAGTCCTGCCAGTTTGCAGGGTAATTAATTATTCCATTCCAATTAATCCATAGAACACTGAAATGAAATTAAGACTGAACAGGTGCTGATATTTTTGTGAGAAAACACTGAATTACTTGATGTCAAGATGGTATCGTCAAAGTATTCCCCACAGTGTATAGTGCTAACGGCAAGACGGTCTCATCAAAGTTGGTCAATGGGTTAACACAAGTTGTGTGATAAAAGAATAGCATATAATTTACTTAGGCTATGTTAATTCAACCAATTGGAACCTTACTTGCCAATAATTTTATAATTTATAACAATTACATCGCACTGATCCAACTCACCTTTAGGGTACTCCACAACATACTGGTATAACTGAGCTAACAGCATTTACAGCAGTCTCACCGTACTTGCGCGCTCGCACCTCTGCATCGTCCGCACCGAGACTGGGAACTGGATTCCGAACTAGCGTCACCTCCAGCTTCTGCAAAAGAAACATGCATTACCGAAAAATGATTTTCCTGAAAAACAGTCATGACCGCTACCCAATTCTGTAACAAAAGTTGGTAATATTTAACATTGCCAAGTAACACACGATAAAAGGTATAAGAGAGGAATTGAATGGAAGGATGAGTACTGGTACTCACAGATGGGAATGAATGGGCACTGGACAGACTACCTGACCACACAAAGCTCACATAGCTGTAGTGCTAATCACGTTCTTCTTGGAAAATTCTTATGGTATTCAAACTAGTTCAAAGAACCCTAGTTATGATTCCTCTGGTGTGTAAACCAAACTTACCAAGAATTCCTAAGCTAATACCAAGTTATGTGATCAGACATACCGAAAAGATGTTGTTTTTATCAACAATATCTTTCGAGGACAGTTATAAGAGACATTTATTCTGAAACTATCAGAATGTATCCTGATCTTGGGCACCTCCATAACCACCCAGTGCAGGAACACTAAGCTATCTAAGTATTAATAACTAAGTGCATAGCCTTTTCTTGCAACTATATCAAGGTTACAACATCTCCTTTCAGTTTTATCAAAACTGCTCTGTTGTCGCAGTCCAGTCATTCATGGATAAAACCACTACTACTGAGCCACAGTCATTATCATGTGATTGCCAAGTACAGTGTGCAACTTTATATACAAGTTTGCATTTTTTTAACACATTAGTCTTCAGTTGATTAGAGGTAGAGCACAAATCAGTCAACAAGATGTCATTTATATTTATGATTTAATTAAATAATTCAATTATTAAATTCTTATGTTGTAAAATAGCTGCAAAATAACAAAAACATAAATACAACCTTTGGACATGGCTTTATTTGTTGGATTTTGGTTTTATTTTTAGTTTCCATTCAGATTTCATTTTCACCTATAGGTAACACAAAAATCTCATTCCTGTTACAATTTTATTCAAAAATCTGTCACCTACATTGGTTGTGATATTGACTTTTTCTTTTTTGTTCAAAGAAACCATGTGCAAAGAACACAATGCATACACATATTCAAGATGTATCTTCACCATGCAGAATACTGTGAACACTCTCATATAAATTCAAAGTTAAGAAGCATTAATTAATTACAGGATTGTGCAAAACACAAGTTAAAATCACAAAACAATTCCACCATTTCTACTTTCAGAAGTATCACTAGTTTCTTATAATTGTAAAAAATAATTAATTAGTATAACGTTGTTTTATAGTGTTATATTAGAAAAAGTAAGTTTACACAGAGTAAAAATATTCTCATTAAATGTTTTATATTATACATTGATTATGTCAATTTCAATACAGTCATAACAAACTTTATTTCCCACCACCTTTATTTACAGCTATTTCTACATAGTTAGTTTTATTCCCTTAAACAATTTTAAAATTATTCAGGCACATTATTCTACTAATGAGGTAAGAAGAATAAAAAATTATTTAACTTCTACCACTGTTTAACAGCGGGAAGGTAGTTGGTAATACTGTAATGATGGACTCTTGACACTCTAAACAACAAAATATGATCTATATTTTTATAACCAGCAATATACTCTTGTCTACTTACTATAACACTTGTCACAGACTTTAACAGGCACCTCCCACCCTTTTTCTGGAACTGGACGGTTATGGTTGGAGCAATCCTCACATACTCCTTCACACCACCACACGCTCGGCAGTGGTGCTTCGTGTCAGTAGCAGAGAATGCCTTGTGACAGACTATGCAGTCCTGTAACATATCTTAGTTTGGGTCCTATAATTAAGATGACTATGTAGATATTGAATTTGCCATATGCTTGGCAGTGGTGCTTCGTGTCAGTAGCAGAGAATGCCTTGTGACAGACTATGCAGTCCTGTAACATATCTTAGTTTGGGTCCTATAATTAAGATGACTATGTAGATATTGACTTCGCCTCACACTCGGCAATGGTCCTAGCGTCAGTGGCAGAGGAAGGGGAAGTTGTTTAGAGTTGGGGTTTATAATTACGCTGTATAGTCTCTTTCCCTGAATTTTTACCAAATTTGAATAATTTCTGTTCATAATTGTGGACACAGTGCTTGTTTTAATAAAATGTTTGTATGTTTTTATTCTGTGTAGTCAACAGACATTTTGTGGAATAAATGCTCTATCAGATACCTCACAGTTAAAAGTTAGTGTTTATAGTTACTTTATATGTACTAGAAGCTTGTAAATATATATAATATATATATAATATATTATATATTTTTTTTTTTTTTTTAATTTCTTCTAGACATTACCTATTTGAATATGTTTTGGTTAACCTGTAAAATCTAGCCATATCCTTATTTATTTTAATTTTAGGTTAATCATTGTTAAGTATTTTTGATGCTCTCATTGCTGTACAAACTGTTTCCAATTTATTATAAATCTTTTTCTTAAATGGACCTCTTGTAAAAATTGTTACTAAAAAAAAAAAAAACAAAATTCTTAATGTCTGATCACTGTGATTTTGTAAGGGTTTTGTATTTTTAATCACAGCTCATCTATTTTTTTAAGATACAAACATTTTAAAAACATCAATGTCTTTAGAAATAAACGTAGTTTTACAAAAGAAATTATTAAATCTTGAATCATTTCAATGTAGTTGTTTTAAATTACTGATTAACATAAAAATATTAGTAAAGAATAATTTTTTATCAAATGTATAACACCCTCTCAGATAATATGAAATTTTTTGAATAAATTTAAAATATACAATCGTTTGCTTATATATCTGAATTACATATTACAAAAAAGTATTTGGGTAAAGAAGTTTATTGGTACTTTTGAATAATATATCTATAATTATGACTACAAAATATGACTACAAAATATGAAAAAATGTTGTAGAACACTATTATGTATGCCATTTTGCCATTTTTGAATGTATTGGATGAACAAATATTTTTTTTCTAAGAGATAAATATATATAGAAGAGAAAAAATATGATATTTATAGAAGTTTACATTATATAAACTATTTTTCTATGGCAAACAAACTTTTTTATAATTTTTACAAGTCAAAATTGTGAAATAAATGTCTAACTTTTTTTAGGTAACAATTTCTTTTCATATAAAAATTATTTATATGGATACTACATTTATAGAAGTTTACAACAATGTATTTTTATCTTTATTTATTTTTTTGCTAAAAAAAAATAAAACAAGCGATGGTCATAGAAATAAAACACTAATACCTTCAGAAAAAGTAAAAGATTTTGTATTGTCTAAAATACATGAATATGCTTTATAATAAATACCTTTGCATTAATTTAAATCAAACACAAACTGAACCTAACTAAATTAACACTCATTATGAAATTAATATAAATTGTCAACAAAAAAATAAAAACACTGAACCTACGTGAAAATAGGCTTACTTTCAGTTTCACAAAAATCCGACCAATTCACTAAAACTTAACCTAACCTTTACATTTTTCACTTCACTAATTAAAAAAAGACACAAAACAAACTTTTATTTATACACACTGAATAATGAAAAATCTAAAATATCCAAATAAATATCAAACAATACACTAATACCGGCAATGGCGTAATAACAACAGAGAAATCAACATGGCAACCAAGCGATGCGCTGTTCTTCTCTACTGGGAAACAGAACAAATATAAAACACTAGTTCATAGTCTTTGTTGACGATACTGTTGCTTATAGCAGTTCTTCTTCTTTGCTTTGATATGATTTTCACTATTTTCAAACAATGATAAAGCAAAAAAAAGCTAAAATTTCATGAAGCTATTTTCGACGCTTTAGGCATTTTGGAATTTTAAAAAAACACGAGCTTTTCAAACACTTATTTTCCTACTTGCTATTGAAAAGATGTTTCTGAAAGTCAAGAATACAATGTTTTAAATGACGACACTTACGATTGTGTAGAATGTAAACTCGTGATAGGGAATTTTGACAAACATACGGCAATTTTAGCGTGTTCGGAAATTACGCAAACAGATGGCAATCGGAAATGTGAACATCCCAGTTTAAAATTTTTTTAATGAAAGATATAAGGTAACTATAGATAGTTTTATGATATAATGTGAAACCTAGGATCTTTATCTTTAGATTTGAGTATGTTTTACTTCAAACAAATAAAAAATAGACTTGCTGTGAGAGATCATATTACGACATAGTTAATGCGTCGATGTGCCATTTTTAAACTGTAGTTAATGCGTCAATAATCACTTAAAGCCAGTTGCAGGGTTAAATATGGTAATTTTACCTAAATTGACCTGTTTAGGTTTTTTTTTTTCAATATACTTATAATAAAAATTAGCTTAAAACTTAAAAGACAAATATATTTTATAGATGTCTTAGTGTTAAAGGAAAATTATGGAATTTATTAGTGGCATGTAAAGTTAACAGGTTTGATTCCGGTGTTAAAATTAGTAGCCCACCCTTAGTCATAGGATACCAGGAAAACTGACCATACTTGTTCCAAATTATAGTTGTTACTAATATACATATTTTGTGATGTTTCATACAATTTTTAAAAGGTTGCCTTAATGTGTTTTCTACAGATTTTTATACATACTATTTTATTGAAGATTTTTTTTAACCCAGCAACCAGCAATTAGTGGACTTCCAGTTGTTTATTTCTTGTCTCAACTGGCAATCAACGGAACACCCATAATTATGCATTACTAGCTCTCGTCAATTGCTCTAGTGCTTATACATTTGAATGTCGATATATGATTTCTGTTGGAAACAGGAAGAAACACTGAATATTGTAATGCTTTATTTCTCTATGTCAATTGTGAAATCACATAAATGCTATGCAAAACGTAGATGAAATGAATCATCAGTACCATTTGTGCCAGTTACCTTGTTCTTGTTTCTGTTATTGTTCAATATTTTGAAGGAAAAATATAGTTTAATAAATAGTTATTATTATATATTGAAATGAGTGTAGTGTTTATTACATAATGTGTTGTGATCTCTGACGTTTTGTGCAATAATACAGGTTAGATACATATTTTTATTAGTGTTTTTGTAGGATAGTCAATTATATATATATACACTAGATCCAGTATTAGAAATTTATTACGCATTTAAAGTTTATACTTATATTTTATGGCTATAAATAAGTAAAATATTGATCAAAATTCTATTTATAGGCTACTAACAAAGTCAGATAACTATTTCAAAAATTTTACTCTGAAGACGATATAAATAATTATATAATTAAAAAAAAGGTAATTTAACCTTGGTTAATAAAATTTTATTTTATGTACAACTTTGAGTTTATGCATTGAAACAAATGTATTTATCACACAACCAAAACAATACAATATATTTTCTAATACTAGATTAAATTTGGTATGTTTTGGCTATCTTAGAATGTTTAATTCGTTTGTGTAACTATCTTTTCTAGACCCACACTTTTTTACAACAATTTTTAATTTTGACTTGATGCGTTGTTTCAACTTTTTTATATTTTGTTAGGTATACATGTCAACGTGTTCTTAAGTTCATTGTGAACAGAATTATAGCATATATAGATAGGTCAACTTCAGTAACAAAATATATTTTACAGATTTTGTACAAATACTATATAAATTACCCTTAAACAGTCTGCTGCTTAGAGAGAAAAATACAAACTAAAAGGGGAAATCAGCCAATACCTGTATCTCGCTGTTGGGCCTCCAGTACTTTGGAGCGATCTGGTCTGCTAAGAATGATGTGAAGGCCTTGGTTGGCTGAGAGCTGATGGTGACGACTCCGTCATATAGATAACTGACGCCATCTACCACCCGTTGGGCAGAATTCTGGGAGCTCAGTCCACTGCAGTTACTCTACGGACAATATTTACTTCTTAAAAACTTGCTTTTATTTTCGTTACATAAGCGAGTATCCGTAATTAATAATATCTGTAATGACAAAACACTGAGAGAAAATCAACTGAATATAAAAAGTAACACTACATTGTTAAATGAACATATCAGAATATAATCAGAGACAAATAAAAATTACCCCAGGCCAAACATGATGTATTTCTGTGCGAACGGCATGCGCCTCTGGCTGGGCGTTACCATACAAGAATTGACGGCTGCGGTATATCTCTCCACAGTTGGGACACTCAATCACGTATCTATAGGCAGAAACCAAGTCCAAAAGAATGAGAATAAAAAGCAGAGGTAGTCAGATCATGACAAAAATATTTTGTTAGTTATATGGTTAAATTGTAGTGGAAATACCATTTTTATTGGGCAAGAGTAAGAATATTTTTATATATGTAACTAAACTTGTAAGTTAAATGTAACTGAGAATTTAACCATCACACACATTTAACGTATTTAACCAACACATTTAACCATTTAACGCATAAATTCGCAGTTACATTTCACAACAAAATTAATACAATTTTTAAAGTGGCTACAAAGAACAGAAAAAAGATTTATTCAATTGGATGTTACTTTAAAAAGTAATATTTATAAATTTGATATAAAACAACTGATTGTTCAAAGGCTAGAAAGATTAATAAAGATTTAGAAAAATAAATGTTCATGCTATGGACAAATGAAGAGAATTAAAAACACCTTTATTCATTTATTACACATGAATGGTTTTAATGAAGCAAATACAATTTATTCAATAACCTAATAACAAAAACATTATGAGTGAACTGAATAACATACTAAAGTAATTTTGTTAACTAAGTTAACTAAAGATATATTGAAAATATATAGTGTTAAATCTCAATGTTTAATAGATAGCAATACTATGTACGATAAAAAGCAGTCCAATCATAACAGCATTCTTAAAAAGAGAAATAAGGTTAATGAAATAATTTTGACAACGGAAGGATAAACAGAACAAAAAACAGTTTGAAAATATTATGTGCATTTGAAGATGTTTTCTTTGATAACGCAAGTCCTCACGATTAAAACTTAAAGTTAATATTTAGAAAGCAGTTTGACTCTTAGGGAAGGCAAGGCCAACGTACCCTGACCAAGCGTATTTGACAATGCCGAACCAAGACGCATCATTTGAAGAATAGTATTCAGGGACCACGATCACCTCCTTGCCATTCACGTGACAGGCCTTACAGATGTACATTCGGTTCCCAAACTGATGCTGGAATCTGCAACCATCAAACATTATATTTAATCTCTTCTATTTGATATTCAGGGACCATGATCACCTCCTTGCCAGTGATTCAATAATCTTAAACATGTTAAATAAGCACAGTGATGTTTCTAGATTAGCTACAGAGCTACAACAATGCCGGACATGAGCTACATGTGTGTTTGCAAGGAATGCTGGGTGGCGTGCACACTTGTTGCCACAATCATGCATACCATAATACTATAGAGAAAAACGGCCCTCACTTGAAAAATGTTCCTTTTACAATTCAGTATAATAACTAAACACAGCTGTTTCATTTTGTCGCAATATAATTCCACTATTTGCAATTAAAAAAAATGAAGCATCCCTTAAAATGACTCAAAATCATATTTATGCTACCACCAAAAGATTAAAAACAACTCTGTTATAATTAAATTTAAATGAAAAATCAAGAAAAATTGGTAGCCTATACTTTGGCTTAAAATAGTAGCAGACTATTTCGTCCACTCATACATTTCATATAATTTTCAGTGGGCTATAAATAAATATCCTACCTGATTTAAAAGTGTTAAATAAAATAGTACCAAAAACTTTTTTTTTTTTTAAATTATCTCCATAATTTAAATATAACAGCATTAAATATTTTGTTAAGGGTACCAGATTATAAAGCTTAAACAACTATTTACATAACCATTACCGGTGAGAACCTGTAATAATAGTGCTGACCTGCACTTGTAGGAGTTGCTGTGAGGCAAGTTCTCGTTGAGATGACCCATACTGCCATTGCAGCGCCTGTCACAAGCCAGACACACGACAGAGCAGGTGAAGTACTGGTCAGGGAACAGTGAGGTCTGCTCATCACTCATACGTCCACTGAATTTTTCGTTCAACACCTGAATAACACAAAAAGCAGAATATCCATTTTTATTCCTTTATATAACCATTACAACTTTCTACATTCCACTTTACAAGTAAACGGAAAACGCATTGTAACAGTCCAGAAATTGGGAGAAACCAACCAAGTAGAATATATGATTTTTACAAAATGTAGTCTACATATGTGTGTGTGTGTGTGTGTGTGTGTGTGTGTGTGTGTGTGTGTGTGCGCGCGCTGTAAAAATTTGATCAATACAGAAAATTTATAAATACTTTCAGAGAACTATTAAGTTATTTTAACATTACATAAATATAGTTTCTTTTCATTTAGGTTAATAATCTGTATCTGTAGTTATATGGTTATATTACAGATCTTAAAACACAGTGTTGCTTTATATAATTCTTATTATTAAACAATAGCAGACGTCTGAAATGTTCTGTTAATCCACAAACCTTCAAATGTTGCAAACAAATTTTAAACTGTAAGATTTCAATATATTAGTTTTTAATTGAATTTAAGTTGACAATAAAATTGACAGTTCTAGTTGATGCAAGAAACCATAAATACTGTGTGAGAAAAGTACTAAATTAAAAAAGTTTCAAGAAAATAAATAACAATTTAGTTCATTACTATTATTTTAATAAATCGCATGAGAAGTAATAACATTTGCTAAGTTTGTACTTACTAAATAATAATAAAAAATACAAAGTTGATGTAATTTATATATCTGCTTTTGCATTAAAAATATACAATTGAATTGAATAGAATCATAGCTTATTTTCAAAAATATTTACATGCGTACAAATTTATTATCAAATTTCCATTATCTCATTACTATACTAGTTAAATGTTTACATAAAAATATTACACACATAAGTAATATGTACACATGTAAGTGGCCTAGGAAATGAGCCTACATGGGCAGAAAAGCCTGTCCATAGGTTAATACAGTATGTATTATTATCTTAAACTCTTAAAAAAGGGTAATGATAGGATTAATACTTGTAGTCTATAGTTTGAAATCTCGAGTTGGTTTCCTTTTAGGAAATATTACTTTGAAAAACACAACTTAAATATGATAAGGAGAAGTTTTAATAAAACAGGATGTATGAATGTAAAATGGTACAGCTGGGTCTAAATCAATGCTAGGAAGGATGCTGAAGTGATGTGGTTGGGGACACTGTACATTACTAGGTAGTTGACTGCTGCTTTCACATTTCAACCTTACACAAACTGAACTACCATAGACACAAATATAAAACTATGTCTGACCTTGAGTGTGGAGAAGACAAGCTGTGGGTTGCGGGGACTACGCACTGTGGTGTTCTCCAGTTCCCTAGTGATGGCAGCCCGCAGGTCCTTGAAGTTGGTGGGCAAGTTGACTGTCTGTGTTCCGATATAACGGACTGAGCTGAAGGCATCCATCTCTAAGTTATACTGGGCAAACCTTGCCCGGATCACATCTTCGGGGCTCTCACGACCTGCTCAAGCCATCAAACAACTCACTCATCACTTCTCACTAACTCATAATTACAAACCTAATCTGTAAATGTAATGTAAATAATTTCACCTCTTGGAGTAGTGTAGGCAATGTCGGAAACCTATAGCAATTAGAACAAGCACTACCAGCAATGTCCAGTCAATAGACCAAGCACATGTAAACATACAGGTCGTATAGCATTCTCACAAGAAACCACTGCCAAAAATCCATGTCTTCTTTATTTGAGCAAGAAAAGGCAAAATGTTTAAAATTCATGGGAAAATATATTAAAAATCTCTTATAAATTTATGTTATTTTAAACATTTATACACTCTCTATCACGTACTTATCTCACTTTAGAATGGTGTTGATTTTTCTGAGTTTCCATTCTTTTTCACATTATTGCAATGACTTCAGTCAATAAAAAAATATTGTCCTCAAAACAGGATCCGCTCTCAATCCAGTTTAGATTAGTAGGGTTCTACTGTATGTAATTTTTCTCTTAATTTTCTTCCTGGCTTCTCGTTACATTGCAACTATCAAAAGCAGCCTCACAACAAAAATTTGTATAAAATTGAGAATAACTGTTTGAGTGCATTTTAGTCCATAACAGACTCAATTAGGAAAACATGTAATATGTTGCAATTATTAAATGTTATCGAAGAACAAGCTCCATTGAGTCATCTTGTTATATATTTGTTTGGTTTTTCCTTATTCAGTTTTCAAAATTGTGATTTTTGTGTTGGTAGTATAACAGTTACATAAGATAGATGAAAAATAATCTACCCTGGCCGAATCAATATTTACTATGTGTCCAAGGGGTAAAATGTATTTTTTATGCCTTGAGGAAAAACAAATTTCCACCTCATTAGTGTGGTAATTGCAAAAAATTACTGACAGTAAAGGTCACACGTCATCAACCTCTAACAAATGTGATGTATGTTTTGGTACTTATGATGGATATAATAACTTTAACATGTAAACTTTTTAGTTACAACCTACATATTTCACCAATTTTGTTTTTATTAATCATATTTTGTATATTAAATAACTTTTTCTGTATGTTTACGTATTATTATTTACAACCTGTAAATAAACAGAACTTAATAAAATAATAATTATTAAGGAATCAAAAGAGCCTTCTTGAAATCATGTCATTAAACATCCATCAATGCAATAACCCTTAGAATCCTAGAGACTTGATTTATAAAAACTAGACCTCTTGGTTTAAGGATGAATGCTATTGATTTTACGTCAATAGCTATTAGTTCGTTTGTCTTTCTGTCTATTCACTCCGTTGTTCGTTATATTCTATTGGGCTGTTAAATTTTCTGTTATATCGGTTTATTTAATATATGTGAAAGATTAAATAAATGTATTCTTTGTTTGAAGTTTGTTTTTGACAATAGAAGGATTGAGAAGAAAACATGATTTTCCAGACATTTGCCATTATTCAGTAATAACACTACATTACAAGATTTGCATTTTGTTCTCTTCCTCACATGAATAACTAAACTAACACATAACTACAATATAGGTTATAATAAACAAATCATATAAGTGCCTTGTGACATACATAGTTTTTTAACCGATGAACAATGAAGAATGTCTGGAAAATCCTGTTTCTTTCACAAATTTATTGTTATAAAAGTCAATATAGCCAATACGTTCAAATAAATACAAGGAAAAAAAAAGAATAAAGTGATAAAAGAGTGAATAATACATGATAACGTTTAAAATGTTGAATGGTTTAAATGGAGGATATCATATATACACAAGCCTATTGATGAGAAAATGATGAACAGGCCTAATAACTGATTGAAGAGTCAGACACATAAGTATATAATAAAATTTTTAAAAAAAGTGAAGAATGTCTTATTTTACCAGGTGAAGTTAGGGCTAAGAAGCCCTCTCTAACACAACCTGAGGACCAACGGCTATAAGGTGACTTCCAAACCACCACAAATGGCCGGGCAGGCGGGCCGCTTGCAAGGACAGGATCGCTCAGCGGTCACCTATCCAAGCAGCAGCCACGCTCGACGTTGCTTGATCTGGTTATCTTGCGATAACCGCCGTACCCACTACACTGTGCCATTGGTTAAAATCAAAGATAATAAAAAAAATATTAGAAACATTATCCGGAGCTTGCTTAAAAATTGCTTTTTATAAAAAATCACAAAATTAGAAACACAGATTTGATTAAGAAATGTCTCATAGGTCATTCAACTTTTGTTAATCTTTTATATATATAATTTCAATAAACATTGAATCACAAAAAGTACTTGCTCCGCCGGAACTCGAACCCCGATCTCACTTGCCAGGTGAATGTGTGTGTACATATTGAAAATATTTATACACTAAGCAAACCACTTCAAAACATAGGCTTCTAAAAAAATAACACCTGATGAAAACAATGTAACAATGTTGCCTCTGGAACAGTCAATAAGAAATCCAAACCTCACTAAATATGGATAACAACAACCCACAGACAAATGGGGTGTATATATTGTTCGATCTATATAATATATACACCATCATGTCAGTAATAGTACATGTTAAATTATTTTTAATGGCAAGCTTCTTTGACCATAATTTATTTTGTTGAAACAATGTATACAATGGATGCCAGGAGGGTCAAACATTACTGTAAGATTCTCAAAACAGAAATGGCTAGGTACTCTAAAATAGGGATGAAATCAGTGCTTGTTTGAAGTAATATGAGCACTTTGACTTAATTAAATCTGGCTCTAAATAATGAACAGTTCACTGTATATTATGTTATCATGTAGATTACGATCTTAAATTGATTTTGGTGAAAAACTAACACAACAAGATTTTGTCACTTCATTCTATTGACATCCTTATTAGTCATGCATGCCACTGTTGAACTTTAACTTACAGATAAGCAATCTTTAAAGTTATCACAATTGGTCAAAACGTGACCCAAGGTTCAAAGTTGTTTTATTGATAGTATTATCAGACAAGCCCCTTTCAACTTCACTAATAATAAATAAAGCTGTAATCTTAACCTTCAAACATTATTCTTAAAACTTGCAAGAAAATTAACTAAACACACCAACAAGCTATTATATGTGATTAATTACAGAATACTACATTATTTAATTATTTTTTCTAATGGTTCCACACAATCAATATGTTAATGGATAGAATTGATTGCAATGTTGACTCATTTATACTGTTAACCGGTTTCTTTTTCACTTCCTATTGTACACATTGTGTACAAGAAAGTAGATATGGTAAAAAAATAGAATTTTGGTATACAAGTAAAAAAATACATTAAATTTGTATATAATTATTAATTGTAACCATATGAAGAGATCAAACTTTCAATATTTTTAGCGGATAAAATGCTTGTGCACTAACACAAACTGTGTCTCTTGAAAAATTTGTATTCAAAAGGTAAGTTACCAAACAAAATTATTATAACTTTTATAAAAACAATCACGGTTGATTTGAAATATAATTTATTAAAAACGGCTCTAAAGTTTTTACTTCTCATGTGTATTTTTACTTTGAAGGAATCAGCATACTTCTGTTTATTTAGTGATTGTTCTGAAATTGCATTTTGCCTGTTATTTAATTAAATCCAATCACAAAAAGTTAAGTATAACATTTAATCTTTTGTGAAATTTGGCACGACTTTTTTAAATGTTGTCATATGTGAAACCAGTAATATTTTTTTTTTATTTTTACAATAAAAGTTTTACACTTTAAGTACACTACAATTTTCGAGAAAAAATATTTTGTAATCCAGGAACATAGAGCCAAATCGTATTATATAAGATACCTACATAGTTTTTCACAAAATCAGTCGACATTTTCTCTCAAAAGGATATTGACCATCAGTGTTGTTAGTTTTGGTAGAGGACGAAATGGGAGGGTACGAAAAAACAAATAACTCAAACAATAACATTTTCTTAAAACTTATGTTGTAGCTTGATACACTTAACACTGACCTCAGAAATGTCAATAAACCATATGAAGACCGACTATTTGACTGAAAGTGGTGCCTTTCAATCTCTTTAACTGACGGTAGGTTTAAAGTATGTCAACTTAAAAGAAGATGATCTGAGAAAATATTAACTATTTTCCCGTAGTTTACCTTTTATATAACCTCCATTTTGACATCCACCAAACTAGTATGGCTGATGATAAATTTCTTATTACAGAAAATTCATGTATCGATTTCATAAAAATCAAGGTTGTGTGTTTATACAATTAGAATTCTAGAGTATTATAAGACAATTCTTATTTATTTCTACCTAAAAAATTATCGAGTGATGTTTGGCAGGCTAATTACAGATACCATTCTCAACAAATCTAACATTCTTTAAATTCTAGTACTATACAACAACTCGTCTACTGGCCAGATAATAACAATCATGTTCAGGATAAGAATTACATAATAAACCAAGCTAATTGTGATATCAATAACTCTGCGGAATAATCATAACCACTCACAACAAAACAAACGTCACAACAGTTATCATGTACTTGCTGATGCAATTGTGAGCACTCATCTCCTTTGTTGAGTGGATCTGAGTTTACCACTGCAATATTATTGTTTGTATTTAAATTTAGTGTGTTGTAAATAGATTTTTGCTGTTTGGTTTTAAAAATTTACATTCATGACCTCTTGAATTATTATTTTGAGGGAAATTAACTCCAAACTCCCTTACGTAATAATATTGAATTAATATTTTAGTACAAAAATTATTAAATAACTTTACTGCTGCATAGATATGGGCATAGTTTAAGACAACCTGTTGTGTGTGTATGAAATACAACCTGTTTGTTTAATGAAATACATGAAATGTTGTATTACATTAAAAAAATTTATTTCTTCATTGACATTTTGTATATCTATTTGCATGAAATACTCCTTCAAATGATGACTCTTCATTCTATAAACTACAAATAAGAATTATAAACTTGAATTATCTACTTTTATACAAAAAATATACATTTCATTTTAAAAGCAAATCTCATATTTTTCCATTTAGTCTGGATCCTCTTTTTTTATTTTGTTATTTTTAGATAATTTGTAATATTTAATTTTATTGTACATATAGTTTTACAACCCTTACGATTAGGGATAAAAATATTAACAGCACTGTAATGTTTTTTAGTATAAACAATGTTTTCTACAATATAAAAACATTTCATTCTGTATACAATTGTATTTTCATTTCCTTATTTTTAGTAACAAACAAACCTGTGCTACTTAATATTTGTTCAGTTTCATACAGTTTACTTTAAGCAATGCTATACATTCACAATGTTCTTCCATTTGCTGAATAATTAAAAAAAATGAAATTAAATAAAAAAATATATTTACTAAGAAGAACGATAATTTGTGACAATTTTATGTTGTCATTCTCCTATGCAATAAATAGGGCCTATGAAATATTATTTTCCATAACATAACTAAAATATAAATTATATGACAAAACATTTAATTTAATTGTAATAATAACTTCTAGGCAGATCATATTTTTAATATATAAAAGCATGGGAAATGCTTAAAATGGAATAAACATTTTGAAACTCAAATGTATCAAAGACTACAAGAAAATGTATTAAATTTATTAAGTTTGAACTTGAGTGTAAAGAGGTCTTGGTCTTGCCTAAATGATAACATAGTCAACCTTGATAATGATGTTTGAACGTTCAATGAAGAACAACAAAACAATGGAATAAGTCATACGGGATGTGTTTAGTCAATATTTGAACTAACAAGCCTCAACAGTTCAGTACTGATGACCATAAAACAGGCAGTGGTATACTGTCAAGGCAATGTTTAAGCTTGGCAAGCTGCTTTTCTTTATCTGATGCCAATTTTAAAATTCTTATAAAATGTTCCAATGTTGCCAATGTTTATACCATCATGTAGCTTACAATTTTATTATCTTCACCAATAATAAAAACTTCATATTAAATCATTATGCAAACTTTTCAAAGCTTTTTTAAGAGAGTTAATTTAATAAACTTTTTTTAAATAGAACAAAAACAGAATTATTAAACAAAAATTTAAAATTTAGCTTTTTTAAAAATTCCTTATAATATAATTGTTTAAAAAAATGTACTATGGTATATATAATAAAGTTAAAGACAATAATTATTTACATGAATCACAATTATAACTGTTGAAAATATAAAAAATTACATAACGTATATTCTTTTGAGTTTTATTATATTTTATGGTTCAATTTACGACAAGATTTTTTTGCCACATGAATAAATGTCAGTGATTTGTGTGAATCTTATTTATAATAAAAAGATTTAAAGTATGGCTGACATATTCATTATATATTTTGGAAACATCTAAAAAATAAGAGTTCTAGAAATTTTTAAATTAATTAAACACATTTTTAATACACTTTTAAGTTTTACCAAGCTTTACTAGTAATGTTTAACTGAATCGATTTAATTTATTTAATTGGTTTGTATTATCTTTGTTAAGTGAGTGGAAGTTGTCAAATAAATTGTCATTCCTACTTTAGCAACAAAATTTTATGTGCATTAAATCAATATTTAGTTATAGTAGAAGTCATAAATTTAAAATCATAAATTTTATACTTATATGAAATATACAATAGAAATACCACACTTACAGTTTACACTATTGCCGTGTGTACAGTTTCACTGCCATAAGCCTAATGTGTAGAGAATACAAATAATTATAAAATTTTCCATAAAATATGAAAAACCAAGTAATCCATTTATGCTATGATAAAACATGTAGAATAGTGTAAAAATGACCTGTATTCAATGTGCAAGTGTTACGAGTCTCGTGGAATATGATGACGGCCGGTCCCAGTGCAGACAGAGGGACAGCGAACTCCCCTCTCTTGCCAACAGCCTGTAAGGCTTGCTGGAAGTGATGGGTGTAGGCACGTGAGGCTGATCCTAAAAATGTGAACATGTCTTCATGCAATCTCTCTGCCCGTGTTCTGTAGATCACTATGTCTGATACCGCCAGCACCTGAAATTTAATCTCTTTTTAAAAGTATTTTGTATGGTATATTTTATAGAGAAATATAACGATGCAATAGTTTTGGATACAAATGCCAGTACATCCTCAGATTGTGCTACACATAAAAATATTTCATATCAATCAGCCAGTTAGTACAAAATTAAATTAGATTTTTACTCAATAACCTTAGAAACTACAAATCAGACTGGCATACCTGATCCTTATTACGTATTCAGATTATTTTCTGTTAGTACCATATTAATGGTACCATACCAAAACTGGTTGAAAAAGTTTTTCTTTTCATAAAAAAAGACATTCCACATTATGGCTCCAAAATTCAAAGGAACAGATCTCCAACACTACCCAAACCTTCTACTTTCCTCTCAAGATTTCATTCTGTCAGATTACCTGGATAGTGTGTCCAGAAGGAAATTTTGTTCCAACATTGACAAAATTGAAGAAAAAATGTCTATTTTTAGACTCTTTTCCAAACCAAAGTAGAAAACAGAATGATAATCCAATATAGTGTCAGTTCCTAAACAATGTTTTACCATTCCCATCAGTTCTATCACTCTTAGGGTTTGTATAGACTTATCATACATACATACATATATATATATATATATATATATATATATATATATATATATATATAAATGCAATTGGCACGTGTTAGCATCAGGTGAAAACGTTCCTTATTTCCTGAAAAATCCTTGCAATTTTCACAATTTGTTTAAAACTTTATAACTCAAAAATTTAATACACGATTCATATCAGTTCCAGGGTTGTTATAATCCAAAAATAACCAGAAGTTTTTTATTTTTAAATATTATTTACATACCTTTAGTAAGAGTCGTGTCCTCTGGTTTCTGTGCTTTGTTGATCCCAAAAGTCCTTCAGTGTCCAAGCAAATAATTTTAAGTTGTGGGTCAAAAGCAGCCCACACCCCCAGGGTACAAGAGTCTTGTGAATTAGAAGTAGGAAAGACATTTTCACCATTGAAGAGGGTATGATTCAGAGTGTAGGATTTGCCATCGCCTGTGTTTCCAAAGATAGAGACAACCTTAACACGTGTTAGGGGATCTTGACAGCGCAAGGCTCTCAAAAACTCTTCAACAGATGATACCTGGGAATACACATGATGACACGTTTCAATGCTATACATTAAACAGATTTACTATAATAATAGTTATAAATATAAATTAAGTTACAAATGTTTTTACTATAAATTATTTTAATACTTAGTTAAATTAATTTTAATTTTGTAAAATTGCTGTTATTTTTAAAGAGATTGAGTTGAAGCAAATACTTTATAATTCTTTATTTCACCTCTAAAATAAATAGAGCTTTCACTCATTCATTATAATTATTATTAATGTGTAACCAAAACTGATCATATATATGTGGAAATTGAACCAGATTTATAAATATCAGTATTGTTGTTTCAGCAGATATAAAATTAATAATAAGTATTATTATAACACTTAAATGAATAAATGATTTTTGGCCATTGAAGCTTGAACAAATTAAATCAAGCTTATCCAGTTGACCCTTTTTTCCCATCAGCTTCAAAATACCATTAGTACTACATAATTATAAGACAACCCTAGAAGCCAATTTAGCCAGCATGGAAGCCAAAATGGAAGAACTTTTAACAAGTGAGGAAAAATATATAACTAAAATTGAAGCGCTTCAAAATAAACTACAAGACACACTTCTACAGCTAGAGAAAAGTAAACAACACCAGGTAGAGCTACAAAATATTTTTGAGGACCATGATCAGTCTCAAATTAAACTGCTAGCACAATATACAGCAAAGATAAGCAATCTGGAAAAAACTATTGTAAAAATGAAGAAAATAATTTATTTTTCAGTACTGAACACTTTTCTTGCAGCGAAACATTATTTGATTTCTATCTTTAATTCTAGTTTTCATTTCATCAATAAAAATCTGGACAATTCCGCTTTAAAGGAGCAAGGTCATTATCTTGTAACCATTTAGAACATTACTCAGTGTTAAAAAATGTTACGGGCCAATATCTGCATATTCATCATCATTGTTCTTGTCATTGTCATTAGTCTTCTCCTAGATAAACAAAATAACAACAGCTGGTAATGACATCACTAGTCTAAATAAAGAAAGCTGGCAATGATTATTTATGAATATCTATAGGTCAAATGTTGTATTCTATAATATCAATATTTAAAATCAATAGTCATAATCCGATTGTGTTGGTGGCCGCTTATTATACTGTACCCTTAATTTAATAGAAACAATCAATAGGCTACATTTGATAAAAACTTCTGAATAACGAGTGTAGGCTACTTATTAAAGTCTACCCAAGATTTCACTACACAAAATGTAGGCTATATTCTTACCTGCAATTTCTCATCTTTATCAAGTAACAGGAAACTATTGAGCATCATGTTTTCATCCAGACTTGGTACTAATTTAAGTGATTGGAACTCACAACCACTACTCAATGTAACATCTGGAGGAACAATATTAAATGCGTTTGAATTGCGGCGGGCATCTCTACTTGTTAGGATTAATGATGGATTGTCAATAGATTGCATTATTGCTGGTGTTGTTTTTGATTGATGTGACCAAGGGGAACTAGGCTTCTTTCTTGATGTCTGATCCATTAATGCTACTGAATAATAACTTAAATCATAATAAATTATTAGACTTTTATTTTTATATTTTTAAAAAACCGAGGGAATTTTTAAATTTCTTACTATGGTGATTTTATATTAATGTTTTTAAATTAGAGAAATAATATAATACTTAGTCTAAACCACTTGACTGATTCTACATATCTAAGAAATATTAGAAAGTTTAAAAATTTTGTTAACACTTGATTTCAGAGTGAGTTCCTTGCTTTCTTGCACGTAATACATTCAGATACTATAGGCCTAAAAAGCAACTATCTGAAATTTCGTATGAGTCATTCACAATTTAACTTATTACACGGTATCTAACAATGTACATTAAATTAAAGTAGTTTTACAGACACTTGAAAACTTATTTAAACTACAAAATAATGTACAAAATAGGATAACTAAACCACACTAACACCAAATCACGAGTGAGTTACACTATTCTTTAGTAAATACTACACCACAACGCACGTTCCAATTATGACTGAACGTGAATAATGTATTTATTTTTACGATTTTTTTACCAAACCAAAACAAAGAATTTTATAATCTCTGTCCATCAGCCGACATCACTGAAACATATGTTTTGTTTTTCGCAGTAAGAATCCCAAACATCTGATTTGATCACTGCTTTCTGTATAACACAGTAGATTTAAAATGGCAGCGATTGTCGTCACGTCCCGTTATAACCCTAAACAACATGGATGTAACAAAGCGTAATGGCTGTGGTTCTTTACACAAATATTAAAGTTTATTTTTGGACATAAAGTGACTGTGAGTGTAATAGAGTTTAATAAAGTACTAATTTTAGTGAATAATATCAAACTTGTTCATTAGTGTAGTACTTGAGGAATATTTTTGAAGTGAAATAGTGTGTATTAGTAATAGTGACATTTCTCTAAATAGAGCTTTCCTTTTTTCAATTTGTTGCGATAGTAAAGAAAGATGGTGAGTTGAGTTTACTTCATAATAAATGTAATATAAAATAATGATGTGTGATTTTATCATTGGTTTTAAATTTTAGTATAGCTAAGTAACAAATTCTGTTATGTTAATCTTAATAATTCCTTTAAATAATATTAAGTTATCCTACTATAAAGCCTTAGTTATGGGATAGTAGAAGTCCTAACGAATAATCAACCTATTTAATATTTAAGTACAATTATATTGGAAGTAAGTAAAATTAGCCTACAATGACCTGTTAAACTGTAGACTGGCAATTAATAATAATGTAAGTCTATTTGAAAATATACATTTTTAGCTCAACCTATTTACTGTTCTAGGCTAGCTTGTCAAATTTATATTTGACTACACATTGACATAGTTAAAGGCCAGTCAAAACTTAAGTAAAACCTTTTTGTTGCAATTCTAACATTCAGATAAAAAAATATTTCATCCTTTCTTTTTGTTAACTTTAAAGGTAAGAAACTTCTCATTGGAATTAGGTTAGTCCCAAAAGGCTCAGTACTAAACAGAACATTTAAGAATGTTTTATGAAGGGAATTTAACTATCTATATTTATTTTTAACCCTTTGAGTGCCACAGCATATTTTCCAAGTCAATGCGCTTAAATTGCCGGAGCATTTCCTTCTGTTTTGCAAGCGTGTGGGGAAAAAACTATATTAAAAAAACTATTCAACCGATTTGAATAATGTGTTTTTTTTAGTTTGTGTGTCATAAAACTACGTATTTTTTCCATATAATATTATAATTTTTATTTTTATTTACACAAAAAGAATATAGGTTATAACAAAAAACTAAAAAAATGAAAAAAATAAATTTTAAGTTTGAACTAAAATTTTTATATATACAATAATTTTTTTTTATTTTTTTTTAGCTATACCATTAGATAAGAACATTAAAAACTGAACAAAAAATCATGCATAATATAGTTTTTTACAGTAATATTTAACCAGATACTGCAATATATACAAAATACAACAGAAAGCAATTTTTGTTCAAGTTTGTCAAAAGTTTAGAAACAATATTATAACTATCCTATTTCACTCAATGAAGTAAGACGACTGTAAAAATACTAATTATATAAAAAGTATATAAAAATATACACAGGCCTACAAATATAACCTTACTTCACCTAAAATCAATAGTTTTGATTGGAACTTTGCGTTTTACTTCATCACCAATCCAACAATAAAATACACATCACTAAACCAAATAAACACGAAAAAAGAAGTTTATAAATGCATTGTAAGTTTTACTGAACACAGTTGCAGAATAGTAATAACAACAGTTTTTCAGCATAAACACACGAAACTAGCACAATGTAAACACCCAACGAACCAAACTGTGTAGTTAATGGCAACAAGTAACAGCTGACCAACTATTGCGTCATCTCTTTTTTTTATGGCAAATAACTACAAGGAGGCGGGTAAACAATACAAATCAATCACAATTGGGTAATTCTAAGCAATATATGGGTCAACCTCGATTTTTCTCAAATTACAATATAATGTTCCAATAGTCAATTAGAAAAGGAAATGACTAGAATTTCTTGCCGGAAAGCAGTTATAGGGAGCAGGCAACTCATATTACAATATAATGTTCCAATAGTGTCAATTAGAAAAGGAAATGACTAGAATTTCTTGCTGGAAAGCAGTTTATAGGAGCAGGCAACCGCCAGAACTACCTATTAGTGATTAGGGGCACTGACGTGATCTGGGCTTCAAATTTGGAACTACTCGAGTTAATTTTTTTTTTCTAAAAGAGCAAGCAGCGCGAAGCGCTGCGCAGCGGGCAAGCATCGTGCGTGATCTTTCGTATATACTGAATTGATTTCAGGCCAAAGGAATGACGCAGATTCCTTTACCAGATTTTTACGGAGATTTTTTATTGGGGGGAATTATATTGGTTTACTTTGCTTTCCAGCATGTAATTATGTGTTTAAAATTGTTTTACATACATTACCTACATTATATTGTAATATGTAATAACAATTTATCAGAAATTATTAATAAAAAAAAAGAATCACGCACGATGGCCGGCCCGCTACGCAGCGCTTCGCGCTGCTTGCTCTTTTAGAAAAAAAATTAACTCGAGTAGTTCCAAATTTGAAGCCCAGATCACGTCAGTGCCCCTGATCACTTAATAGGGTAACTCTAAGCAATATATGACCGTCTGGCGGTTGCCTGCCTCCCTATAACTGCTTTCCGGCAAGAAATTCTAGTCATTTCCTTTTCTAATTGACTATTGGAACATTATATAGTAATATGAGAAAAATCGAGGTTGACCCATATATTGCTTAGAAATTACCCACAATTGATTGTTCAAAACTTGTAGATTGCAACGAAATAAGTTATTTGTCAAAACAAAAATGAATTATATGTGATATTAATTAAATACAAATCGTCTACTGGGTAGATGCCGGCAATTTATGCACATTTCACAGCATCTACTATGTAGACGCTGCGGCACTCAAAGGGTTAAGTAGGTATAGTATTTTATTAAATCAATTTAATAATAAGCCAAAATTATGTCTCAACAAAATATTGTTATAAAGTAGTTTTTGCTAAAACATTAACGGGTAGACTTTAATAAGTGGCCTACACTCATTATTCGATTGCTATTATCGAATGGTTTGATTGTTTATGTCCTAAGGAATAATTCAATAATACAGCAAGAAGTAACTAATATTTCTAAACTTTGAAAATAGCGATGAATATGAAGAAAATATGTGAGATATTTCTCACAAGTGACTGTTTAAGTGGCTTCAACATGTGAATTTGTTCCCGGATAATTCATTCCTCCATTTCAAAAAAGCGGTTACTGTGTTGTTTTGTAATGTTATTGTATTTGACGTGTATTTAACATGTTTTAAAAAATGCAGTGTACGAGATTTTTCTTGTTACGCTTATATATAACTCTTATTGTATATGATTTTTACATTTAAAAGTTAGATAGTAGGTATATAGAATTGTTTGATAATAGCAATCGAATAACGAGTGTAGGCCGCTTATTATGGTCTCCCCACATTAACGGGTAGTGTACGACAAGCGGACCCGGTTTTTTATATCGAAGAATGTAATTATCGATACCTAATATTCGCATCTCAAATCCTAGACTATGAATCGATATAAAAGTATCAATAGTCCTCAATGACAATCATGTGTTTTAAATTAAAATATGCAAATTTAATATTTACAGTGATCAAATTATTATAACTTAACCAAATTTAGGAAAACTGAAGACGACCATATTTACTCCTCTCACAGTTACAGTTGTTTCTTTCGCACAAATTTCACATAATAAGTTTTTCGTTACAAGTCCAACATGTTGAAGCCATGAAAATCATGTCTTATCATCTTTCTAGGCAATGCTGTGTATTTTTTTTTTTTTAATTGACTGGCATTTTTAATAATCAAATGTTACTTAAATGTAAAATTGAAATATTACCCTATGTGTATTATTTGAGAGTGTTAAAAGCTGTTGATATATATTATTTAAGTTAATTGTTCAAATCAGTATCAATGGTTATGATTAAGTAATAATATTGTTTGCCAATTTCAATATAAAAAACCGGGTCCACTTATCGTACCCTACCCACATTAACAGTTATGTTTTGTTGCAGAACACTCTAAGAGTTAAGAAGGTGTTTTGTTTGTTATTTACTTATACATATTACCTAAGACATAAAAGAACTCTTAACCCAGGAACTGGCAACTAAATTACCTCTAGGCCTATGGGCAGGCCACTTTTCTAGGTTTTGCAGGGGTATTTTATAAAACATATAAGAAATACTAACAGTTATTTGGATACTTTGGGATTATACCGACCACACCCAGACATGAATCGTTATTTGACATTTTGATTCTACTGATTACTAGATTAGCGTAGAACAATATTTCGTCAATATAAAACTGGAATTGTCTTATCGCAAACCCCTCCCCATCCTCAGACAGAGGTCAAAGTCGAGCGGTCTAGTAGATAACGTGATTGCAGAGTCTCGCCGCCCGTTCAGCTGGTGCGTCGCTTTGTTGTACTTCTGTGTTTTACCTCTACATTTCTCCAAAACCAAAAATTCAATAAAAACAAACATTACCAAACTAAAACTAAACTCTTTATTGAAAAAACTTGTTTTTATTATTGATCACACTCCGCCACCCAAAATGCGAGTGCCTCCGGCCATCAGCGCGGGCTGCCGAAGCCCGCGCTGATGTCAAAGAAAGAAAAACATCCCTCCAGATAGTACCTATCAGTAAAATATCAAATTCTAGAGGGTCTAATCAGAAATATAAATTGAATTGTAATGGAAAGGCAATTATGTACCGTGCAAATCATGTGATGCCGCGCGGCCTGCCGTAATCAGGATTCTCGAGAAAGATAAGATAACAGCGACAACAATACCGATCACAATACCTGGAAATGCTTGTAATTTTGTAATTAAAGAGTTGTTTTTTTTTTCGTTCTATCATGTTTGTTTCTATAAATGTATATTTTTGTGTTCTTCATACTGGTGTGGTCGGTATAATCCCAAAGTACCGTTATTTGATTATGCATTGGCATACAATATTTTTTCATTAAAATATGTATTTTATCTAACTTATGCCTACTTTTATATAAGTAAATTTATTTTTGTTTGTTTTTTAAAACTTTTATATATATTTTTGTTTTACGGGGGTGGGACCATACATACAGAAGTGGTGTATTTGTACTAAATCAAAATTATAGTAGATTTATTTCTTTAGTTTAAGAAAATATATAGTTCAATGAACTTATTTATTAAATTTTTAATTTTATATTGGTAAAACTTGCAACAGAGCATTTTAATGAAAATTTAAATTAGGGCCTACCTTGGTAACATACTATATTACAACAATAATAGTTATTCCTTACAAGAAACAGTATTATATCACATCTAGAGTTAGCAATAACATATAATTTATCAATAAAAAGTAAAGCTACAACATTATGTAGCATAACTCATATTTATGAATCCAGAAAGCATACATTTTATTACATGTCAAACTTTAAAGTTAGAACCTATGTTCAAATTTTCATCTCATTTGAAAAAATAAAATTTTATTTATCCACTAAACATTCTGTATTGTGAACAGATCCCTAATTGTTATAAAAATGTATTCATTTACAAAAATGTACAATTATAACCTAGTTTTGATTGGGGCACTGAAATATTACGCTAGGCCTAATCAGATTCACACCGCTGTCATGGTCTACTGTTTCATTTTGTAACAACTCGCATATCACTAGATTGATCTAAATAGTTTCTATCCATTTATAATGCATATAATATTGGTAAAATTCAGCATAGAAAATAAATAAAACATGCTAAAATACAAACTAAACACTCCTAACCTAGGCCTATATAGATTACGAAACTTGGTTTATTTTGAAACAAAACACTAATTATTTGTTTAACTACGTCACTCCTGTGGAAAAGAAATACTTTCAAAACATGTTTATACCACTTAACCCTTTTACTGCCGGCCATTTTTTTATCGTACCAGTCAAAATTGCCAAGGGGGGGAAAAATCGCTGTTGTGCATTCATTTACAAAAAATGCTGTATCTTTTTTATTTTTCATTAGATTTGCATTAATTTTTTACTTTATTTACTCGTATTTAAATGCTGTTTTTCAAGTAATAAAAAGAAATTTTAATTCGAAACAAACTCATTATTTAATTTTAAAAATTATGTAAATAAAAAATAAATAAAAAAAAATAAAAATTGTGTTTGGCATCTGATAATTTATTTTTAAAATTATACTAAAATTTTGAGCATGATATCATTATAAACTAGAGCAATTGCTTAGAACATATACCAAATTTGAAGGTGCTACCTTGAAACATAGCTGCACTATGAGGATTTTCCCAAAACTGGTAGGCCTCCTCTAGGCCTACCAGTGGAAGTTGAAGGTAAACTTATCTGTGCCACATCCCCCTCACTATCTAATAACTCCTCATTATCTGATGGTAAGATAAAGTCAGGATCGTCATCAGTGTCATCCACATCACTTTGATTGTCATCAATAGCCCTAACACTAATATCAGAATCGTTCTCGGCATCTGAATCTGACAAATTCTGAAGGAAATTGTCACTCAGTTCGTCTTGCACTTGTACACCACCATCGATTAGACTGTTAATTATTGTTCCCTCACTCACAGGAGAGTTAGATGTAACTCTTTTACTCATTTTATCCTTGATCAACAAAAGTAACACTTCAAAAAAACTTTCGATAACATTGTAAACAACAACAATGAACGAAGGTTTCAGTAATCTAACCCGATCATCTGGTTTTGACAGCTGTCTAGGTAGTTCGTCAATTCTAGTCAAAGACGACGAAAATAGAAATCCAAAGTTCTTCAAATGGCTTCTTTCATTATCCTTTCCTCCTCCTAAACAACCAAAATACCGAATATTTCGGCATTTGAACATAACAGTAGCCAGTAACAATAAAAAAAACAGACGTCCGACATATCGGACGTTGGCGTTTTCGGCAAAAATGCCGACGTCCGATATGTCGGACATTGGCAGTAAAAGGGTTAATTAATTAATAACTTCAAATAATATTACATATTTGCAACATAAACAACAGCAAAGAAATGACAAGAATGAAAATTAAATACCTACAGGCTATTTATATTATTAACACTAAAATGTTATCATAATTCAGTTTCATAACTGCCAAGTTTCCTAAGGAAGGTGAATGTAGTGTTTAAAGCTTTTTATTTTATTGTTTCAAATATTTAACATTGAAAAATCTTTATTGTTCGTTAAATTAATATTTTGATGTCTTAAAATTCTAATGTCCTCCACCATATAGACTAATGGGTAGTCTCAGCTCTGTAACTGAGAAATAACGTGTACAAGTCCCGGGGAGATCCAATCCATATACAGACATGATAAATCAGTGTACTTCCAAGACAGAATAGCTAATGTTGAGGCTAAAAAAAATGTAATTTGACGAAAATATGGGACAACAATCCCATGTTTTAATTACGATTGCTTTATTTGTCATTCCTTACAATTAATACAAAATAGTAACCAAGATTTATGGTTAACTATGGAAGTGTGGGTACTTTGGTATTGTCCAGAGGCCACTATTTTTTTTAAAGTTTTTCTTACTGTGGACCTGAAAGAACAGACTTTGTTTGACTTAATGTGTCATAAGACGATCAGTTTCATGTTTTCTGCCTACCAAACAGAAGCAATGCCAGTGAGAAGGAGGTCGCTCTGTCTCTTTCTACTATTATTTATTAGACTGTATAAGTAGGTAAATACATGTGTATGTATTATTATTGTGGCTGAAATAGTTACTGTTTAGTATTAAAATTAAATAGTTGCGGAGCGCTCATTTGATCTGAACTTGAACTTAGGTACTATCACAAGGGATGTTCTTGTTTTTTTACCAGAAGTATGGGTTGGCACTGAAGTCTGATCTGATGACCATAATTTGATGATGATATTTTGTGCAAAATTAATAGTGAAATTGGTGAAGAAGAAATTCAAGAAAATCGTATGACAAGGCCTAACTTTAAAACTTGGGTGTATATAAATTGAAATAAGTTACATGAATTGAAACAGTTGAGTAATTTGAAATATTAGTAACGAAACACAATTTTAATATATTGTATGGTAGTTTTAATATTTTTTTTTAATAACCCTAAGCACTCGCATACAATTTTCATTGAAAAATTAAAAATTGTTGGTGCGGATTTTTCTAGTGTAAGGAGTGGTGGTTTATATATAAATACTACATTTTAATATATAAAGAGGATCAGATTAAAAAAATGTATTTACAGTTAGAAATAATAAATGCCTAATCTACTGTTTTGCTTATGTTGGACTCCTTAATTCCTAATATTGACATATCAGTTTTCAGTTTCAACACACTCTTGAGCTAATACTTGATCAGTCACTCAGCTACATATTTATTTCTTACAGCTAAGATGATTCATTATATCAGACAAGGAGGTTGGAGTTCAGTAAAGTTTTTTTACTTTGTTTTGTTTATAATTAATTTTGTGTGTTATGTAGCTGTATTTTGCATAGTTTGTTCCAACTGAAAAATAGCAGATAATAACCAGTAGTGATCCTATCAAATATTTAATACTCTAGACATAAAATAATTCCTTTATTATATATTGCTCCTTTAAGAGGCAGTCTAGTGTCAGGACCTTCTGGAGTATCACACCAGGGTAAAAGAAAATTCTACAAATTCAAATACGGAGCAATACATATGAAGTTTTATAAAATGAAGTGAAGAATAATATGTGGAATTGAACTACCATATGTCATAAAGAAGTTTCAAATATTTTGTTAAATGATATAGGCTATGCAAATATTTTTGGACAAATATGTCCAACATTTGGAGGCTTATAAAATGAAGTTATTGTGGGAAATATTATATTTAACTTCTTCTAATTTCTAGAAATATACGCTTTATTATATATACCTGGGACCTTAAGCTACAATATAAAAAGCAGATATGTATATAGATGATAAACAACAGGTGTAAACATAATGTTTGGTAATAGTTTAAGTTATTTAAAATATACATGAATATATGTTATATTGTATATCAGAATGAAATACATGATACACTAACAATAAAATAAATTTCATAATTCATTTATAACACTACTTACCTGTGTGTGTCTTCCTCTAGGCTGATTGGAAGAGAGGGCTATACGCTCCTTAACTCTGCCTCAAAATATTTAATTTCTTGTACAGATAGATAGCAAATAGGGAAACCACAAATACTTCTATTTCTATGTTCGCAACAATCGACGTAATAAGTCACATCTCCACTAACAAAGAGGAAAGAACTATAGCTATGATCCATTGGTGCATAGTTCACATCATTACATTGATGGAGTGTACTGTAGTTAGTTATGTGAGAGCATGTTTGAAAGACCAAAATTGGTTAGCTAACACGTCTATGGTTATTATATGTATATTAAACTTGTATTTACTATCTATTTTTATGCTGATTAATTTATCGATACTACAATAAAATCTCAAGTTGGCATATACTAAATACTAATCTTATTTCTATTCAGGTGGAATGCCTATTTAAGGTATTATTCTAGATATCAGCTTAGCTTTGGTTAATTTTGAAGTTCTAAAAACAGTAAAGTTTAACAATTTATTAAACATTTATTTTAACATTTATTTATTTGAATTTTTTTAAATAGAAATAGTTACACAATTTAAAATATCATTTCTATTAATAACCATTTAACCCTAAATTACAATACTTGCTTCCACATATTTATTATCGCTCGCTTAATTATTACAGGATTGTGATTACAAGTTACATTCTCGGTTCTGTTGTATAGTAAGTTATTCTGCATTTTCTGTCTTTAATTTATTAACCCTTTCAGGGCCAGGAGCAAATATGAGATGTTGCAAAATTTTTTCACATCTCATATCCCCTTGTGACTAGTCAAAAGTGCCAAGCTAAAATTGGCAGTCTCTTATATTAAAATCTATAAGTTTTCATAAAAATTAGAGAATTATCTAAAAGTTGCACCAAATTACTCGTATAGATATATTATACTAACAACAACAAAATATGTTAGCTGTATTTTTAAGTAATTTAAAATTAAAAAAAAAAGTTTTAATAGATTACATTACAAAAATTTATATTTTTTTGCAAATAACTGAAAAAGGAAAAATAATTTTACTGTGGGAAGCTACTTTATTATATTATACATTTAGAAAGGAACAACCATACAAAATTTTGTGTTATTTCTCTAATAAATAAATTTTTTATGACACATTTTGTATAAATACGCATAATTGTACTTCGCAACATTTTATAAGTGTAAAAGCAACTCACTCTTACACTGCAAGAAACTTAAAATAAATATTCACATTATGGATGTACCAGTAAACAGATGATTGTAGGATCCATAAACAGTTTCAATACAGTTAAAAAACACTACTTACCAAGAAATATTTACACAATTTTATTTGAAATTTATTTACACTTTTTCTATTTACAAATATGCTATTTACAATTTCACTCCTTCGCAAATTGTCAGTCATTGTAACTACTACACACAATAGCTAAGCACATAACAACTAAAACTACTAATATTTACAACCACAAAATAAAATAATGAAGAAGAATCCAGCATACAATAGTACGATTACACTAAAGCATAAAGAATTAACAACGAAAGATCGAGTCAGCTGATAATGTCACATGACAATTACGAAATAAAAATGCATAGACTTCCAAAATAAAAATTATATTCATATTTAATTATCTACAAATATACTAGGGAATAAAAAAACATAAAACTTTAATCATTTGACGTCGTATTTATTTAAGAAAACGACGAATATTAAGGAGACAATAAATTGCCGCCTGGCCCGGAAAGGGTTAATGAAAAGTAAGTCATAAAAAATTAGCATAACGTTTTTCAGATATGAAAGTATTTCTCATCCAGGAAAAGTAAATTAAATTAGCATAATGTTATGATATTGTGTAATAAATGATTGTTTGTTTTAGGTATAAACTTTATCCGCACGACTGCAATTTTTCTACATGCATTAAGTTGCAAAATATTAATTTAGTTTGAAGAGGAAAGAAAACAAAAACAGATGAAGACTTTATCAGTAATAGGATTGAAAATATTGAAACACGAGAGCCTTCCAGCAGGAAGGCTTGTAGAATAGAACAAAAATTATCACTTCTGATTCATTTTAAAAAGAGGGAAGGCAATGCTAGCTCAGCTGAATTCCAAAAATAAGACATTATTCTTTAATATCAAGCCTACAGTAATTGACAAATTAATTTCAAAAAACAAAATCTTCTATTCAGAACACTTTACTTTATACAAACGAAGACAGTGATGGGTCACTGAGTGAAGATAGTGAAGAAAGTTCTTCAAGTAGTCAAGATAGTAACATCGTATCATCTGTCCAACATTCTGTAACAATGGCTCCAATAAGAAGAAGTGAAAAAGTTGTGTTGGGATCAAAAGTATCATCAAGATCCCAATTCCCTATAAAAAAGGGGACCTGGAAGACCTTCTGGAAGGAGTAATAGTACTTTAAAAGTTGTGACTGCAAAAAAAGTGGCAGACAATAGTAAAACAGGTTCTCCAAAAAAGGTTTTAAGAGAAGTCCCGATCAATCACAAAAGTAAAAAGAAGTTCTAGTGAGAGTCCTATAAACGGAAAATGTAAAGCGTTCTCGTACAGTAACAAAGAAAGAAAAACTCCCCAGAAAGTCTATCACCAAGCGTAAGTGAATCTGTTAAAACAATTGTTGCAAAAGGAAGAACTAAAACTATAAAGAATGTTAAACAACAGTTAATTCAAAATAAAAATCCACATACAATTCCACTTAATTCCCAGACACATCCTTTAGCTTTACATGATATCAAGAGCTCACCTAGAAAATTTCCTAGCAATATTGTGGATCGTTGGAAAAGCACGGGTATGGTAATTAGAGGTCGTGGAAGACCAAGAGGTTCAACCAAAGCCTCTTTTAGAGGAGGAATCAGAAGAGGCCCTTTGCGATCAGAAAGATACAACACTAGAGACTCACAAACTGGTTTAATGAGAAGTGGTAAACGTAGGAAATGCAGCGATTCCAGTTTAATTGAAGGATTAGATGGTATAAAGAAAAAAAAGAGAGGCATGGAAAGGGTAAAGAAAGAAATGAATGATTCTTTCTCCGATCAAAATTCTAGTTTTTTAACTACAAGTGAACTTAGCTTTTATGAAAATGAAAACTCATTGAAGCAATGTGATGATGAGGATGTCAGTGCAGGATTGATTAAAATAAAAGTTGAAATTGATGAGACTGAAGATGAAACCATTGAACCAAGAGACTCAAATTCTAATGTTTTTAAGAATGATACAAAAACAAAAAATAAAATAAAAACTTCAAGCAGTAGTTCAGACAGTAATGGTCAAAGCAATAATTCATCTTCTCCTCAATGTAAATTAGACTTGGGACCAAAAAAGTTTGGGCGAGGTCGCAAAAGACTTGTTTTGTCACGCAATAAGCTAGTCACACAATCTGACTCAAGTGTTAAAGATTCAGATTGTTCATTAGACTCATCAGACTGGACTGAAGAGAATTCGAAATCTCCTAAACAAGATATGAAGCGTTACAAACGTAAAACTGCCGGTGGGTTATGGGTTAGAAGATCAACAAGGTCAATTGGAAAAAATGTTGATAAAGCTGAATCTGATGCTGTTGCTATTGAAGAGCTTTTGAAAGAGAAAGATGGATCCGTAAATTTAGAGTGTAATTCAAAAAGTTCCTTAAATACTGGTGATACAATCAATGATGTACGTGTAAAACTAGAGGATGCTGCTAGTACATCTGAAAAAAATGGACTAGATAATTCTACAACTGGAAAATCGGATGAAGTTGGTGATAATTTGAGCACCTTAGCTAGGTCTGTAGAGACTAATGAAAAAAGTATGTATTCTGCAAATGACATAGTTGTCAAATCAGATGATCAATGTAATGTTAAAAGTGAAATTGTGAATACAAATAATGAATCATTAGTAGATTTTTCATTAGCTTTAGAAGAATCTCCTATGAAAAGTTCACCTGAACATTCTGTAGCATCATCGTCAGAAACAAGCCATGCAATACGTACAGTTCCTCTAGAAAATATACTCAGTAAGGAACCCATATCTTTTACAATCCCAACAATAGATTCATCAAGCGAAAATTTGATTACTAAATCAGATTTGCAAGAGCCTGATGTTGAAACAAGAAATGCTTCAAAATAATGAAGAGCTAGATTCTGTTAAAGAGTCAGAATTGTGTGATTCTCAGAGCAATAACTCTAAAGTCTTAATAGATGGTAATTCTGTAAATGCAACTGATAAGAATGTAGATCTTAAGAAGAATGATGAGGACAGTAGTGAAAGTATCACTACAAAGGATGACTCTATAGATTCAATGTTTGACGAAATCGATGAAAAATTGAGCAAGCAAGGGTATAATGATAGAGATCTTGTATCTGATGAAAAGATTTTATCATTAATTGACAGTTTTTGTAAGTCCGATTCCTCTAGCTTGCCAGTTAATGAAGAGAATGCAAAATCTTCGGTCATTGTAAATGATAACATTGAAATAAAATCCAGTTGTCCTTCCAATCAAGTTACTCTTTCAGCAGAAGATAAGGTTGCTGAAAACAAGTGCCTTGAAGAATTATCAAATACAGAAGAGTTTATTTGCCTTGATAAAAACTCCAAGATGAGTAATTTAGATAACAAACCCCAATCGACTCTTACAGAAGAAAAATGGAAAAGTTGACATGGATTACATAATGAAACCAGAAGATGAAAGTGCTGGCAAAAAATTGGCTGTTGATATAAGTGAAAATATTAAAACAAGTTTTGCATCCATTGATATTAATAAAAAGATGTCTGTCCTGTCAAATCATTCTGAAAATAGCAAAATTGAAGATTGTTTTACAAACAATATGGAAATTGATCTTGATAATCATGACAAAGTGCCAGAAAGTACTGAAGAATCATCGACAAGTGATAGCAACTCAAATTTGTCAGAACTTATGTCAGCATCATTAGAAACTGATTCAGCGACAAGAACAATGACAATTTCTGAACCCAAAGATGAAAGCTTGACTAAAACTGGAGACATTCCTAAGAATAGCATGGTAGATGAAGAAATTATAAATTGCACAGAAAGTTACTGTGAATGAAAGGAATACTTGTTCTCCAGCTCAGTGTAGTAGTTTTACAGCATCTTTTAATTTAGAGACAGGAAATCAAATAGGGGAATCTAATCAAAGTAAGCTCATAAGGAAATCGAGTATTGAAGGAAGTACAGAAGAGAGACCTTCAAAGGAATTACTCAGTGCCTTAGGACTACAATCACTCCATAGTGTTGAAGAAAAAACCCAAGCGGCCTAATGATAATTATACGGGTACTTTGAAAGCTGTTATTAAATTAAAACCGCTCTGACAAGAAGTCTGGTGGACGCAAAATGATTTTCAAGCAAGGTGACAAGTTATCAGAAAATTCAGGAGGCAGTGGAGATAGACTGGAGTACAGGATATGTAGTACAG
>NW_025785304.1:0-19937 GCF_021130785.1 Homalodisca vitripennis
GGTTCTTAAATACCTTGTATACAGTCTACGTAATGGAACTTGCCGAAAAATCAGTTGCCCTTTTAAGCAATACCAATTTTAGTATCTAATTTATTAAAAATTACTAAGAAACCTACACTGAAGTGTTCGGTAATGAGTTTCCCGCCGATTCACAACTCTGGCCTAATCGGGTAGACATTATGGAGTGAATTTTTGTTGCTCAAACAATGTTACTCGACCCTGTTTCGTGTTGCATAAATTCTTCAACCGTAGGGTTTGTAACACTATAAAAACAATGTAAACCCAGGTTTTTTTAAAAAACCAAATAATTAAATTTATATTTTAAATATTCATTTATTTCATAATATCTTTTAAAAATTGACAGATACACAATTATTATTATTCAGGTGTTTTAGAGAGATAACAGAATTGGAACTCACTTTGAGTTTGAGAGGTAATGATGTGGAATCAGCCTTCTCCTTTTCTGGCGCCAAGTGACCGTTCATCTTTGTGCTGAAATTAATAAACACAAAACACATAAAAATATAGTTTATAACAACCACTTTAAGAAGATTTTTGTCATATTTTGTAAATAAACGTTGCGCTTTTAATATAACAATTTCAAGGACAATTGATTATTGTATGAATTAATTGATGATAAATTAAATAAAAACCATACATTGGGATGGTTAGAAGTCAATATGAAAAATTTATATTTAATTTATTGTTTACTTCTTATTGACAACTAGAAGAAGCAGCAAATAGTTTTAGAATTAGATCTAATAAATTCTAAACACATAAAATGCGAGCTATTTTTTTCCGCAAAAAAGATCTCGAAATCCAACAAATAACTTCACCTAAATTTTTGAAACACTGGAATTTAGGTTTCAGGAATTGATAGGCGCGATTGTTACTCCCAAAAAGTGTTACTTTTCTAGTTAACTTAAATTTACACCTTCAAAACGTTTGGATTTTATTTATGATTTACAATTCTAGCAACAAGTGAAGCAAGAAATAAAATAACAAAGTTATTAATACTGTATTCGTAAAAACAATTTAAGAACATTCTTCATAGAAATCAAAAAGAATGACTATAGGTAACCGAATAAAATGGCCATTACGGACTACGTTCCATAGTTAAGAGAAAGTAAAACTGTTGAAGCCAAAAGTTGAGTGATCTTTTGGAAGATCTAAATATTATAACTGAAAGGTCAATAACTCTATTTTTTTTTTTTTTTTAAGGTTACTACAAACGCGTGTGATGTAGTTACTTTGTAGCATCAATTAGGGAACAGAAAGCTTTAAAATGTTAAACTCAATGTTCGATATCGATTTTCTAAATAGTCACGGTTCTTTATCAAATGAAAACTCTTATTTCCTTAGCATAGGTCGATAACTTATTACTGCTCTATACACATGATATAAGCCAATGGCACAGTGTAGTGGGTAAACGGCGGTTATTGCAAAAATAACCGAATCAAGCAACGTCCGAGCGTGATTGTGCTTGGTTGGGCGACTCTTCTTGCAAGCTTGCCCAACTTTGGCGGTGGTTTAGAAGTCACCTTTAAGCTGTTGGTCCCCTAGGTTAAGTGTTGGACAGGGCTTCTTAGCCCTAACTTCTCCTTGTAAAATAATACATTCTTTAACCCTTTACATAAAAAAATAGCGTTCATAATTTAATACTGTAACTAAATTCACAAAAATCTATAAAATATTAATAATTTCAAAAAATCTAAATTACGACTATTTTTTATTATCATATAAACTCTACTGCGCACATTGAAACGTATCCTTCACAGTAGAAACTATCCCTGAAAAATAAATCACACTACGCAGTTAATTTAGAGATTTCATTCACTAGTAAAACACTTACCGTGTGAGATTATCGCTTTTCCGTGTGTGGTGTTGCAGGCAGGTAAACACTGTCACAGACAGCCACCTATTGCTATCAGCTAATCACTAGAAAGGTAGATTACCACATACTTGTCTTAAACATAATATTTGCTGGGATTATATAGCGATTACTTCGTTATCACAGCCTTGATAAGCTCAGCTTTGAAATACTTGTATAAATTTACTCATCATTGTTGTTCGCAGTTGGGCCGCGACAAGCAAGAATGTTTGGGGCGGCGGCGTCGTCGTAGGAGGGATTTAGTATGTTGTGAAGGACGGTTAATTAATTCACAGCTGGTTAATGCGTTACCCTCAGGGAACTCAAAATTAAATAATAAATACATTTATTTGTATTACACGTATTTTTTACAAATTTTGGGAAGGACTGATTCATTCTGGATACGTTATGTGTAGACAACTCTGTTGCTCCACCGTGCTTAGATACAATTCTCGTGTCTAAAAACTCATTGTAGTGCATTCACTTGTGCACCTGATAAGACAATAAGGATACCTTGGATTACTTCACTTGGATTGCATTATATTTTTGTAGTCTAGATGTCTCTGATGTCGAAACAATGTAAAGAGTTCATTTTCAGCTTCTTCGTTACCGATTTGTTTGATCTCTTTAGAGAAACATGACTCCAGATTCCAGGAGTCAAGTCTGTGAGAGGTCAGATTCCCAGACGCTGCACTAAGAGGGAAGTTGAACTAGGTCAATGCTCAACATTCACGTTATTTGCTTCATCAAAAATAGCACATTAACGTATAAACACAATAATTGTACTGAATACTACAAAATAACCGTTACTTTACGAGTGTTTTTTGAAGTGTGCCACCATTTAGTTCTAGTAATCTGTCAACAAACTTCAAATTGGAGATGTTTTCTTATGAAGAGGTTTACAAATACGTCGTTCAAAAGTTTGTGAATAATGGCAGCCATGTTTCAATACGGTGTATACCTTCATTTTCATATTTTAGATAACAAATAACCAAATCTAATAAAACTTTGGGTCTCTGTATCTCAACACAGTTTTTTTTTAATATTCAAGACTTAAAATGGGTACATGGTACATCCTATAGGGGAAAAATAAGTGACCGTCATTTTCTAAATATTTGCCATTAAAAAAAAAATGAGGAACTTAGTTTTAAACCTTAAAAGGAATGTTTTCCATTTAAAGGTTGTTGTCAGATTTATAGTTTACACTAAAAAAAGGTGCCATGCTTAAAACATAGATCCTCTATATCCTTCTAAAGACATTTTAACCAAATTTTGAAAGGTGAATAATACTATTTATTACAAATATTTATTACGGTCTACATATTTTAAAATTTATCCGTGTATGTAATATTATGTTAGATGTAAGAAGGAAGTAGTTTACACTGACTGCTACGTGAGGACATCACGTGTTGTAGCACTTTGTATGCGTTTTAAACTTGTATTTTGTCTATATTTTCTCTAAACTTTTAAGCTTGCCGATAAATCATTGATTTTCACGAATAGCTTTTTGCTATCGAACATACATTAATGCGTGTTCGTCACAACTTTTTTGGTACTTTTTAAACGTCTGTGGACGCCCTTATGTCTTACGCGTGACACCTGAAGTAGTGGGCAGATCTCAGTCCCCGGAAACGTTGTGTATTCGATTTCTGTAGCATTTTATTTAATCCTCATGATTCCTTATGGCTAGACACTAAGGATTCTAAGCTCTCACTCCTAGATTCAAATCCCCAACGGAAACTTAAGAAATATGAAAGTTTGCGCTGAGGATAAAAACTGAAACTTAACATTAAAATTAAATAATATAACGTTGTTTCAGCTTCTTATGGCTTCTTATGTGTTCTCAAAGTATGACGAATAATATTACCTTTTGACACCTTGAGAATAGTTAAAGTACGCTTTGTAGATACGTAAGTTATTTATATAACTGATAGTGTGTAGCTGAATTAAGTACTTAGATATAGAAACTGAGAGATTATTATTACAGATACAATGTTTACCTCTTGTACATATTTCAACTCCAGCATTTCGTCTTACTAAGAAGTATACTTGCCCAGTTCAGTAAAGTATAATTTTATACTATTTTAATTTGATTCTATATAACAATATCGGAAAAATGCCTAATGTACTCTTAAACAAGGTAGGACTAAGCCATGCACTTGTCGCGTAACAGTCTTGGTTAACATTGTAACAAAGGTCATAGAAATAACAAACCATGAAGGATACAGCACCAGCACCCAAACTCGAAACTTGCCTATATTTTTCGAGATATTGTGCCGACAGACATACAGACAGAAATGACATTTTTCCAGCCCCTCAAGTGATAGGCTTCGCTAACGTTCATCCAACTATCATAAAAGTTATATTTAACTCTAATAATCCAGCGGGTAAAGTTCCTAAATGATAACGTTCCAAATTGAGGACTGTGATCAATGAGTCCTCCAGATAAGTAGTATTAGATAATTATAAGATATGGTTTGACCATGCCTTTATAGATCTCAAAAATAAATTCCTTTTTTAATAAATTAGGTTGTTCTAGTATATTTTTATGTTAGTAGTCAACCTTTTTTATAATCGGGTTTCCTTAAGGTTCATTGAAATGAATTAAGCCTCTTGGAAAAAATAAATTTGAAATTAAAAGAATGTATAGCAACGAGCTATTTAATAATGGTTTATTTCTACCAACAATGCATTGAAAAGCTTAAACTGAAACTGTTATTCGTTTCTTATTTTTCATTGTCCCTCCTGTTTTAGTTGGCATATTTTATCAAATAACATTGAAGGTACACCGATACCTCAAGATTCCATATTAATTGTAAAAATAAAACCTGCGCGTGAGGCTAATTTTACAAATACAATTAATTTAAGCAGCTGAACCCGTCCCAAAATTAGATATTTGGTGAACGCTTTTATTATGAAAAATATTGTTGAGATATGAAGAGTTAATTTCGTTTATTTTTTTAAGGAAATTAATGGAAGCTGGTCATGATGACATCGCTCCCCTTTATTGTTAGTGATTTCAATTTCAAAATTAATTCAAACATTCTAAAAAATATCAGAAATTTATACTTTTTTAAAATATATATAATAATACATATTATATTGAATTATATAGTACAACAGTATAGCTGTATTATATAAACTAAAAACAAATAACTATTTATCTCGAACTTCTACTTTTAAAAGAACGCAGTTCTAAGGATTTCCTTCTTGTGAAAAAATTAATATGCTCACGAACACGTTAGACATCTCGTTTCCTGTTACATTCCACATTTGTTAATTAATTCCATTTTGGAATGTCAAAGTCACGGTCATGTAAGACGGATGCTGGTGCTTTTCAGAATTCTAATTTTATACTCTCTTATCACGTTTTTGTGAATAATGAAACAAGGTGCTTGTAAGCCGTGTGAATTCTTGTGATTTATACTTTTGTTATACAACTAATAAACAAGAGTTACCAGTGTTAGTTATTAGGCTTTTGCGGTCAGCGCGATAACTAACTCGGAGTAGTCAGGTTACACCGCGTCGAATGTTTGCTAACACAATTCTTGAAATATTTCGAGCCCGTTCCGGAGAGCTGCCAACAGACAGCAGAAGGGAAACCGAAACTGCCGATAATACGTATCCGCCTGTACAGAGGAGCAGATTGGCTGAAGCAGTAAAACAGCGTCAAATTATCTCAAATCTAGCAGATCAGACCAAAAAGCCATATGATTTCTGTATGGAAATTTGCTTTTTATTTAAAATATTTGTAAGCTAATTATTAAAATATTAAAATAATTACTTGTAGTGTCGTTCTCTTCTGTCTATAATACCAATTTCCATTTCCCCGAATCGTAATCCGTGTTCCTTTAATCCTGTGAATGTCACAGTAATTTAGCAATTTCCTGTTGAAAAAACATCAAATCTATTCAACTTACTAATTCTTTCAACCATTGAAAGAGTAAGTAACCTCATGGTCCAAGACGTTGGATTTTGAATGTGTGTTAATACTTTTTTATCAGTATCGTCGACTGTACAGTACAAACTCACCTCATTCTGTTCGATCGATCCTCGCACAGGCCAGTGGCCCATGAGGACAGGCAGAAGAGGGATTAAAATTGGGATTAGCCTCTCGTTTTTTAAAACATTTCTGACAAATTCAATCAGTTATTAAATTTGCACATGTCGATACTACGTTTCTTTCAACGCAGTTTAGTATCTACAATAAGAGAATATTTTATGTTTGGGTTCTTTCGTGGTCCAAGAAGAATTTGGCCCCAGGTGGACTTGATATCGTGGGTGGAGTTCATAACTTTTAACCATTATAAAATATAATATATATATAATTTATACTTTGTATTTATCTCATAATTTGGTCTTCTTTTCATTTTTAACTCTAATAAAATATTTAGTTTAAATTATACCACATGTACTATAAATTAACTATACGATCCTTTATAATATATTAACGATCATTATTAGAGTACCAAATTAATTAGTTATTAAAATCGCACAGATTTGCTGATGACCCTTTTAACTTAGTAAGAAATTACTGTAAATGTACTAAAAAGTTCAATTCAGTTCAATATAGGCTGTGAAACATCATTATGATGGAAGGATTGTGAAGGAAACAGGAACGTTTCCATCTGCAGATCTGTAGATCTTGAAACGTAGTGTTACTGATTTATTGTTTCACTGAACTATGGCAAATGTCCGGAAAAAATCCTGTTTCCTTCATTATTATGATCATTTAAAAGTGGCTATGTAAAGAGAAACATTTTCAAACAACGAATAAGTATAACAAATTTAAGAAATTACACCATTTTCACTATATTGGAAAAAGTTTTAAGTTAATTCAAATTTTCTTTCACTTATTTTGTCATTCTTTTTTAACAACGACACAGGTAACCAAACTTAGTTTTTATCGGTCATCCACAAGACCATACTAATATTAAAAATATACGTTTATGTAAAAATATAGATGTACTAATACGTAAACCAAGTATATGTTTTTAAAATTAACGGAACAAAAGCTAATCATATTATTAATCATTGATAATACGTGTACTTAATCGCTTTCTGAAAATGCAAGCACCACTTTTGATATAAGGCATCAAAGATTGCCTGAGAAAAAATAAAATTGAGTCTAAAAATATATTTGGTTTAAAACTAATTTTAAAAAGATTTACTAAAACGTAATATGTTACTCACTTGTTTTCGGACAGCATTTCTGACAGGTAAATCAAGAGCAGGCAGCACAATGGTAAACAGCAGACTGTTAGCGTCTGCCTGACAAACCTGTTTATTCTCACTTTCCCTTTCTCTTTCATTGCCGGGTGTTGGGCCAGTGGCCTACAGAAACACTCTTGGCAGGCACAACTGACGGTGTCGTACTTGCTGATGATGCTATATTTGCGCACCATCTAAGAGGACGTCCCTGACAACAGGTCGTTTAAATGATTCATACTACTATAATTTCGATACAAAATACACAAGGTAGGAGTATGCCACACCAAGTTCATCGTTAGGAGACGTTGTATGTACAAACGTCAAGTCTATAACTCATTTCGTTCTCGAAATGTTCCTGCGGATAGATAGACAGAAAGATATCATTGAGAAAATAAATGTTGCTGCAAGTGTCACTATAGATTTGAATTTGGCGCGTAATCTATCAGTAGCCGCGAACACGACAGCCAGCTGCGCCGACCTTAAGGTCACAGCTTTGATATTGGGGGAGCCTCCTACTATCTGGACAGGTTCTGGTAGGATGATTCCTACCTTAGCAAGCACAGAGCGGAGGTTGTGTCGGAGTCGTTGTGTGGCTATCGTGTAGAGTACACCGGGTGGAAGTGTATGTAGATCGTCTACGCTTAAGTGTGTTATAGTTAGGGAACTTTCGGAACCACATCTACATTATTAGTTTATCTTTCCTCATCAAAGCTAGTTAGGTTTGGATTGGGGAAATCTAGTGGCGGATCCACGGTAAATAATTAGTCATCTGGAAAGGTGTCCTCTTCTGGTCGCGACGACACGAGGTTGCAATTTTTATATCCAAGCGGCAGTCATCAGGAAACTGTGTCAACCTACTGAGTGAAAGGCTTCAATGACGCTTTGCCAAATACCATGGTAGGCAAAGTCTACATATGGTCTTTCTCCATATGTCTTGCCACATGATACATTCGCATGTTTGTCCATGAGATAGGTATCATAGCAGTGTTTAAATAATAAATACTCCGGTGAGGTAAGGAGGATACTACAATGGAAGTTCCCTATGAAATTAAACCTTATCACTGACTTTCCATGTTTTCTTTTTACTAAATGAATAAGCTACATTATTTAGTGTATCACGTGTTAACATCTCATATGACTGTCCTCAGCTTGTTTATACATTTATTTATTCTGCTACTTTCTCGTAGCCATCACGTAGAAATATTCGCTAGCGCTCAGCCAAACCCCGTGGATTGACGTGCACCATTATCAAGCATCAATGTTCACATAGAGGAATTATTAAGCTTCATGTAAAATCTCGGTACTAATTCCTCTATAGCCAACACATAAATATTATCGTGAGGTGGGTGGTTTGCCTTCAGTCGTTAAGTTGACAATTGGCCATAACTTGAGATGTTACAACTTGCTGTATAAGAAGCCAAGAACGCTGTAGTAGAGTTAACAATCACGCCCTTGTGAACCAGAGTTGAACTGTATAGTCAGTGTTACAACAGAATTCATTTCCAATAATTACAAGAATACAAAGAGGAAGAAGTTAGACAAATATGGCAGTAAATAAGCTGATAAGTGTATCATTATTGAATGAATTCTTAACCCCCACATTGCTGAGCAGCTCCTGCAGACTTGATGGTCGTCTTGTTTTACGTATTAGAATTTCTGCTCTCCTCTTACATTTATAAAAAAGGGCTTCAATTTCATAGCTCAAATCATATAAAACTTGAATCACAGTTCCAAAGCATAACCAAGTATACCATTTTGACTTTTATTGAGCTCAGAATTGTGCCTCTTAGATACCAAAACAATTATTCGTACCACCAATAATTCTTTAATCCGTATTGGTCCCCTGTTTCACTTGGTCGTCTTAATATTAGGATTCCTGATTCATTTCAACCTAGTAAAATTTAGGCTATTTAAAGATGTTTGGAATTACCATTTGAACATACATAGTGGAAAGATGGTAAGAGGCCAACCCAACTATTTCGACTATTCTTTTGCTACGGTTGGATAGCTGTTGGAGGCCACAAACTTTCCGACATTGTGGAACGTAATTCTAATCCTCATAATATTATAAATTCAAAAGTGCCTTCGTTTGTTTGTTTTGCTTTCACTCGTAAACTACTCAACCGAATTGTATTTAAATTGTACGTGCGCATTTTTAAGGTACCTGGTATTAATAAATGTCTGTTCTTATTTCGAAAATCCGGGCCACGCCCCACTGGTCTCTGAGGTAGCGAAAAATCCCATCTTGATCTCTAAAGTTGTGAAATATCGATTGACAGAGCCTCTCAAACGTAAGAATTGTGTAAATATTGTTGTATGACAGCACAACAATATGTTTAATTAATTTATGACTGTGTATATTTTCTCTGATGAATTTACTATTTCATAATAATGTGCAACAATGTTCTGAAAATATATAGATTCACAACAGTAAAACTTCAAAATGAATGAACAAGGGCCGGCAGTATTTCAGAAGTCCAGCCCAAAAACTGTTTAGGAAGATTTATCTCCTAAATTGTTTTCATTGACTTTGGCCAGGTTTAGAGGAAGTAAAATTTAAATATTTCAGATGTGGTTAAATACAATGAATGTTCCTCAGGGCCTTTAGAGATACTTTTTAAAACTCGTCATCTAATTATTTGAGGTTCTCTTGGGGATGCTGTTGGATGATACTAGCTTCTGGTAAGCCTACAGCTAAACGAGAGGATTTACAGCAACAGAGAGTTTTAACAACAACTATATTTACCTTAAGGATCCTTTATGGCATCTTTTCATTCTCATTAAATTACCCTTTTTGGAGACCACTGCATCTAAGAAAGCGAAAATGCATATAACATCCTTTGCGTATGTTGTGATTTCCCATGTACGTACTACCTAAAGTGATCAAGCCGAAGACGTGTGGGTACAGTATTAAAGGAATAAAAAGTCGTAAAGAAACAACTTTGAAGAATCAAAATAAACATAACACAAACATAAACTTGACCTATTTTTTGAGAGTCGACAACACTTGGTTGGTTACGCCAAAGACAACAACGAGCAATGTTACTCAGTTGTTTGTTTACTTTGCGCCCAACCAGAACGTTGCTGTAGGTGTAGATGCAGAGGTGGATGTGCTCTTGCAACAATATTGTCTCCAGTTTCACTTCTACAAACAATATCTGTTGATCAGGAGTCGGTACAGTCGAAGGGAGCACCGTGTATAGTACTTATAAGACATTAATTGGGGGTTTAACACGTTCACGACAACGTGTACCCCATTGGAAACACACGATCTTTCACAACTACCGTTGTGTACCCGATCGGGTACATCAGGATTTCGTAAAGTGCGTCGTACACCCGATGGGGTACACGTTTGCTATGCATTTCTTTATTGCGTTATTACTGTTTGCCTGTCTTGGTGGTTTGTCAAATTTTATCCCACGCTTAAATAAATACCTCAGACTATCGTGTATACCGTCGGGCGCAAGATTGCTTTTAGTTAAAAGTTAATTTTTTTAGGTATTTATTGGGGTACACGAAGAAAGATTTAAAAACACATAATGAAATAATTGTTTATGTTCAAAATTGCGAAGCCTAAATTCCTTTCTCGTTATACTTAAACGTTAGTAGTAAAAAACCGATTAAGGGGTTTTGCCTTTATTATTGAAAAATTCGACGGTAAATAAAAAAGTCCGGCAAAAATCCGTCGTCGTGAACGTGTTAAACCAATTTCTGCGAACAATCTTTATAGGCTTTCAAATAAAAACACTACTTCTAGAACGTTTTTTGGTACAAAGTTGCTTGGGTACATTTACATGATTGAAATACAGTAATCCATTCCCTTTTCTTATAATTGTAATAATGACAACTTGATTATTATTCCTTTAAGAAATATTGATTTGATTTCTTTAAATCTGTTGCCACTTTCTGCAAATAAATATGGCTAAGTAAGGATAGCAGTCTTCTTCAAAATCAAAATTAATTAGATTTTAATATATAAATCTGAAAATTCTCGGTACGTGATTGAAACTTAAAGTTATAGTTTCACGAAATTGGCGCTATTTAATTGCAAAACTAAAATAGAGAGAAATGAAATTTTTCAAGCCCCTTTGAGTGTAGGCTTCGCTAATGCTCAGCCAATGACATTCGTTTGTAAACTTTATTCGATTTCGTTTTTGAGTGTTCTCAATACAATATGTCAAGATGTAGGAGTTGCCCTTTTAAATATTTTATCAATTCTTAACACTGAGATATGGTAATGTAATAAGTAAAAAAGTAAATAAATTATTCATCAATTACTCAAACATGCCCTAAAATTTAAATATTCTTGTCATTTGTAATACAGTAAATAACTATATTACTAACAGTACCGGTACTTGAATACAGAGTTTTCAAAAGGTATGAAAACGGCTTGATAGTTTTATGGTGAAAATGAACAAAATTTTCAAAAATAAAAATTTTTTACACACTGGATTTAATAAATATCGAATTTGTACAATATCTAACTCATCAGTCTGAGTGGAATGATGTACGAAACATGTAATTTTTGACAACACCTCACGGTTGTTTTTGGATTTGACGGGGGTAAGAATACCTAAATGGCAGGATTACCTAAAAGCACCGCACAGAACTGGCATTACCACACAATATTTATGCCACATAATACTCATAGATAGGTTCAAGGTCTATTCCCTCGTAAAATCAAAGTCTATAGGCGCTCTTGAATTTAAGATTGGCCATAATTCCTCACGAGCTTGTCTCATAAAATTGTAGTTCCTCATTCTTGTGTCAGAAAACCAATAAAAATTGTTAATTTTTTAACTTTTTAAAACTTTGTGTAAGGTATTTACAATGGGGATGCACAGCTAAAAACAAAACAAATACTTGTTAGTTTTAAAATGGCTACTATTTCTAATCTTGTCAACTAAATTATACAGAAACAAAATCAACTTAAAGGCGATACAATACAATTTTTAAAACGCCGTAATTATATTTATACCTCAATTAAGAAACTCTTTGAACACTAACACACTAAATACAGCCATATTAGCACTGATAAAGATTAGGTCAAGATAATTTCTAAAACTAATGAGAAAATACTTATACTTCCAATAATTTGTTTCATTTTAGTTATTTTCATTTAGTTTTACAATCTAGTAAAATTCAAATTTTAACTCAAAACCTGGCTTTAAGATGATTTACTTGGTACAGTAAACGATCATTAAATTTGAACAAACAATCCAGCATGTTTAATTACTTCATGGTTGTTTCATTATTTCAGAATTGTTATCACCTTTTAATTTATAAATTATCTTAGATGAAAGCGACTCACATTTTATAAATGTCTACTAACAAAGTTGGTCCCTCTCTACAACAATATGAAAAAAACACATTGTAAATACATTGCTTATATGAGGTAATAAATAAATGCTCGTTACCTTTTCTGTATTAAACTATTTAGCGTTGTTATCCATTGTTAATTCTTAAATATCTCTTTTAAACTGAAACTTAAGCTGTCTTGCAACTTTGCAACTATGCCTCACTAAAGACTTAATGTGTTATTTATATATAATTTTTTGTAATTATTATAAGATAGGGTTGTTAATACAAAAATATGGATCTACAGTGAAATGGACTATACATTTGATTTCGTGAAGACAGTATGATTCATAAATGAAGCAGTGAGTATTTGGTTAGTAATTTTGTAATTGGTTCTGGTTTGGTACCATTACTTCATAAAATATCACTTCTTAGTTGAGTCGATTTCCATTTAAAACTAAGGAATTTCTCATTAAAACAACATTAGATTTTAAACTAATTTATATCCAATCTATAAAAAACACTTGATTAAGGATAGTTATATTACTATTAACATCTGGTCTCTTACCACTGTGGATGCGGTGCGACCCCCCAACAGTTGACGCGAGCTGCCTTGCGTCTTTGACAGGGACGAGTATAGCAGACAATCGATTGTTTTGTAGGTTCTACATTCGATAATGTAATACCGATACTGTCTCATACTAGACACACGTGCCCTTTCTCTCCAGCTCATCCTTGTTATTGGTTTATTATTGCGGAGTAGTTTGAGCGATTGATTCATCGGTCAGAGGAAAACTGTTAAAGTAATTTTCAGAAAGTGTCATTCACCTTACTGCAGCAAACACTTAAATTATTCAAACCGAATAAATTACTTATTTCCGAAACCTGGAGCTCTTCTAAATTACGTACGCCGCCGTCTTAATGCGTAGACGTTTAGAGAGAGAAGTCAGTGTGACAAGCATACTATGTATGAGAGAGCAGAAGATTCCTTATAATCCGCTGGTGGAGTGCAGGGAAACGAAAATTCGTCCTTTCCATCAACAATAACTTACATAACCGACTGATGTTTTTAAATCTAATTTGATCATTAACCGCTTAACTGAACAGTTATTACATGTAAATAAATAACGATCACCCAGTTTTCCCTATTAAGTATATATGTATATTAATCGTATATAACTTAAGTGGAATCAAATGACTTCCTAGGATTGAACTTTTCGAAATTTTTGGGTAAAATTTGTTATAGGTTTATTTACATTTTGTTTTAAAACCAGTTTTATACAAATCCATTGAGACTGTTTTGTCATACAAGCGTTAACTTTGTTGTATTCAAGAGTGTAGTCCTGTTGTTTAAATAGCTTCAACTCTCGTGCCTTAATAAAGACAATTTTTAAAGACAAACGTGAACGTAAAAAAAGGGGGAGTCCCATTGGATACTCCTCCCTGTCTCAACAATCAAGCTTTATCAGAAATTTATCTAGAAGATGATTTGTTAAAGCAGCTGTAGAATGGTGTATGGTGGCATGGAATGGCTTCCAAGAAGTGAGGATCACTCCATCTGAAAATTGTTGAATTTTGTGTGTAAAACGATAAGTTTTGAGGTTGTTCCACACTCAATGTACACTAAATTGTTTTTAATATTACAATAAAATCTATTTTCACAATAGGCGATGCAGGAGTAAGCTACACCACGTGGTGCATAAACGTTTCACTCAGATTGCATGAGAATGTTTAAGGAAGAGCTCATTTCGTTGTCGATATGCACCGCGGACAGATATAGACAGACAATCCCCCTAAAAGTTTTACATCCCCCAATGTAGACAGACAGAAGATAAGTTTTGCCGGGCTACTGGATATTAATGCTCAACCAAATTCCTTTGATGAATATTCACCATCATAGAGTTCATTCTTGTCTAAATAGAAATGAAGGAAACATGATTTTTCCTGACATTTGCCATCGTTCAGTGAAACATTTAAAGATGAAATCTTCTCGATATATATGTATTGTCACATGATGCATTCACATGTTTGTTCATTAAGTTTGTTTTTAGATAATTGCTTCTAAATTAAGAAAAGTCCCCTTGAGCTGGGGAGGACACAACAAGGCAAGAGTGGGCTGAAATGAAATCTTGTTACGACATTTATAACATTTACTTTTCACTCTATTACTTTTTTACTCTAAGAATAAAAGTCCAAAATGTTTTGGGTTATATGTGTTAATATCAGTTGTTCAATCTCTGTTTGTTTACAAATTTATTTATTCTGCAATATTTTAAAAGTATAGACATCCATAAGACCAATGTTATAATATTCGTTAACGCTCATCCAAATCCCTTGGAGTGACATGCATCATCATCGAATTCAGCTCTACCTATGTAAAAATCTTTTGTCTGATTTATACCTTCGAGTTGACCCAACACTGGGTACAGGAAAAACCAATGTGTCACTTAAATCTGGGTAATGTTATGGACGTTCAAAAGCAGCACATCACTAACCGCAAATGTCGAGCGAGATATTGGGATGCAAGAGTAGATCTATAGGAGTAGCCTACTGCGGGAGATGACTGTTGGAGTTGATGGTTGCAACCATTACATTAGGGCGTACCACCCCTTGCCTTTTTTAACTTCAGAGGCTGGTACAGAGCTGGCTTCCCCTCTTTCAAGGAGACATGACAGATTTATACCCAAAATCCTTCCTCACGGATCTTGGTAGGAGACGACTCCTACTCCCAATCTTACCCATCCTGAATATCCTGTCACTCCAGAAGCAGTGCAAAGGTCCTTTTTGGACTAAGTGCAATACAGTTTCAGTCCTACGAGAACAAAAAAAAAGGTGTTTATCGCCAGGAATATTTTACGTTTTAAAACGAAAAGCACCTTATTATTTATATGCAGGCCTACATCGTCCACACGTGCACACGCAATTACGTAACAGAACTGGTCGCCGACCGCTGCGCTGCGTGCCGCTGGTGCGATGGTCTGTGAATGTGCGAGTGATGACTTGATAGAATTAGAAACTGGTGGTGAAGAGATTTGGCTTTATATAAACCCAAAACTTACAATAAAGACTAATATCAACCCATAATTCACAGCTCACAATTGTTGACATTTTAGGACTGCAATATTTAAATTTTCAGAATTTGTTAAATTGTTAAAGCTTATGATATTCTGGTTAGCATGAGGCATGTAAAATCTAATTAATTTTACATTCCAGCTAATTTTTTGGTTTGCCAAATTAATCGTGTACAAAATTATTGTTAGACATAGAAAAAAAAACATAGGCCACTAAATAAAAAATAGTTTAATAATTGAAATTTATTTGGATATATAAAAAAAGTACACGTGGGCGTTTCTCTCCTCTACATACCTAGATATGTTTTAAAGTATACCAGGTTTTGGTTGCATGTTATATAACGGCCATTTTCGTCGTTCTGAGTTTTTCATTGATAATTTCAAAAATAGCCTGTTTTATTACATACACACATACATACTAATATATATATATATATATATATATATATATATATATATATATATATATATATATATATATAATTCTATAAAATAATTTAAAGCCACGTTTCATAGTTTCAAAATAAGACTGGATTTAAATTTATATAATTTTCAAAAATTGTATATTGAAATAGTAATCTGAAACTAAAAAATTACCTACATATTAAATTAATTAAAACCCAGAATTTTTTAAAATTTTCGTTAAAAATTCAACAACACCTGTTTTAAAAGAATTGGATTGTAAATATGGTTTTAGTCCAACAAGTTTTGTCTGGATTTTAAACCAGAGTGGAGTACAAAAATTTTACGTTTTCTCAGTACTTTGTAAGTTAGAAATCTTGCGTTATTTCTTTCTTTTATTTCTAATAATTTTACTTATTTTTCTTGTTATTGCATTATTTTTACCAATAGTACCACAACCCTGTGATGGCCTTGCACTAAATGTTATTATTTTGAATTACAGGGTAAGATTTACTGTCAAGATGAGGGAATGGAAATGGATTCTCCACTGTCTCCTATCTTTATGGAGGTATTTAAGTCTTGGATTTATCTCAGTTCAAACCAAAGATTTGATGGATATGTGTGGTTAATGCATTCGTTGTTTTTCCTCATAGTGACAATAATCTTTTTGAATCACATTAATAGCATTTCTCCTGTTATTCACCTCACAATGGAAATAAAAGTCCAAAACAAGCTTCCTTTTTATGATGTGTGCGTATTAAGAGGTACATCTTAAGATTATGGTTTTTTGAAAGAAAACACAACAGAAAAATAAATACGTAGACTATTAATGAAACAATCCAAACCTTATCAACGAAAGAATTGTTCCTTCTCGTCCAATCCAATGCTGTCTAAGCAGGTTATTTGAATGGCTGTGGGTGTTATTTCTAAAATGGGCAGAAGGTTCATTGCACTGAATAAGATCTTCAACAATATAGTTTTTTTTTTTTTATCAAATAAATCAGGGAGTGTGACCCTTGAAACCGGAATTTGTTGTTGAATTACGTCGGTTAAGAAGTACGTATAGGTCAATCATCTAATCTGCGAAATTCCTGCAAAAATATGGATCAAAACTATGTTGATTACAATTTATTTCATTTTCTTGAGGGGTTTCCGTAGTCAACACATGAACTGAATATTCCATCTCATCTGAAATTGCTTTCGTTAGTAAACAAATCATGAAAGAAAGTCACAGTCACTTTGTGGAGGCGCCAATGTGAAAAATATCCGAGTACTAGACTATAGTGTACTATAAATATTTAGAATCTACTGGAAAAGTGAAAAATAAGTTTTACTGAATTGGACAAGGGTTATTCAAAGAAGGGCCACAGTCCTACCAACTTCAGACTGAGAAGTAGGTTATTTTTATCATAAGTGTTGTAGTAAATATAAGCACATATATGATTCAACACAGTATATTTATTCAATAACATCATATTTACATATTTTTAGTTAATAAATTCTCAATTAAGCTAATGTAAGCTTAAAAAACATACATGGTAATACGTACATTTACATTTGGCTATATAGCAATATAACATATAAAAATAATATTGGTAAGATATGTCTATTTAAAGGAAGTGGCCTTTTAATTTATTAAAATTAATTAATAATAAGAGAAAATGCCTCTATAAGGCATTCAGGACTATTTGTCTAGTATGGGAGTACGAAATATAAACCATACGAATGTTGAGTTTAGCTCCAGTTCACATTCATCTTACGTGCAGCATCTGAAATCTGATGCTGTTGCAGACTTGATTCCTGAAATTTGAAGTCATGTTCGTCTGAAGGGGTCGAAAGACAGTCGGCGACAAGAAACGAAGAAGCTCAAAACGAAACCCCCGCATCGTTTAGACATCAGAGACTCCCAGACTATGCAAAAGTATTAGATTTCAAATGCTGCACGTAAGAGGAAAGTGAACTGGAGCTAAACAAAACGTTCGCATTAAATTGGCCCTTCCCGTCATAGCTTCAATATAAACCATATCACAGAAAACTGGACATAAAACTGTTAATAAAGATTAAACATTAAATATTTGGGACATAATTGCTATATAGTAAACTGTGCATTAAATTTTACATAATACAACTCTAAAACCTCATTTACAAATGAATCGGGTCATGCTAAAAGGGGATCAGTCAAAAAATATGAAAATTGAGATAAACAATGAATTTGTATTTCCTAGAACCAAAATTACATCTTTTTCACTGCTAAAAGGTGATCAGTCTGATGCATGTATACTCCAGAAAAACCAGTGCATAGGACGTAATCAATTCATGCATAAAAGGAGCGTCAGTCACGGACTGATCCCTCTTGTAGCACAATTTGGGGTGTTGGAGTCAACAATCCAGCAAGCTGTCACACACGGTATCACTCACTTCGCTATGTTCGCTACCCAAAAACCTAACCATACAAAACGAATGTTGATTTTGATCATTTCGCATATCAATCACAGCTTTTAAAGGAAATATTTTTAATTGATTTGCTTAAGCACGGTGAATGTTGACATTGATTGAAGATGAAAGTGAAGAAAATAATAGAATGTAATCAAGGGAAAGAAAAAGGAAGGCAAACAAAGATTTGTGGGAAGAGAAATAAAACAAAAGCTGCTAGACTACAAGTGTGAAGAATTTTTTCGATAGTAAAGGAAACTTTGTACCAAAGAAAACTACCGGGGAATAAAACATTTCCATGCAGGCAAGTCAATTTTATTTTAAAACCTGTAGTTTTATATGAAACATTTACAAAATTGAGTTGAAGTTCACTTAGGCTACCGATGTTGTTTACAATTCTAGTTTACATGGACTAGGTGATCTTTGTTCATTCATAGCCCCTATTCCTACATAGTCTAAAGTAACTTAAAACGTTATGTTCTAATACTTTTTACTAATAAAACTAATGGGGTTGATGTACAGATAAAGATAGGCCTACTTCACCAGTTTTCACTATATTGTTTACAGGTGTTTTTTTTTTTTTTGTTTTTTTAGGCTTATTACCTTTTTGTATTGTTTCAGCTTGCAAGAGGAAGAACTGCATGGTAGGCTGTCACTGAAGAAGAATCTAGTAGATGTTTTGAACCATTTTTTAAACCCTTTTGAACACTAAAGTACCACCGCAAGACTTGTTTCTACAGTCCCTTTATAGATGGTGAACGTTATAAAGCATAGGCGACCAGAGAACAGGAAGATGCTCGAACTAATCTGTGCAGCATTTACATATCATGGAAGGGTTTTTCCTTTTGATCTTTTTTTTTCGTTTGTTGTGTTATGGTCCTTCTTTTTTTGCGTATGTTGTCTATCTTTTTTTTTTGGGTTGAACATACAGAGTGCAGGGATGTTTCAATGGCTTTTTTATCATTACATAGTGTGACAAAGAAAAGGGTTGAAAGGATCTTAGAGCATGAAAAATGTTCGGTAAAAGTTTCCAGTGGACAAAAGGGGGATTACATGTAAAAAAATCTATGGTCAGAAGAAACCAAACTTAAAATACGGGAACATATAGAGAGTTTTCCAACTAAAGGAAAGCCACTACCTGGGAAGGCCAATAAAAGTACTTGGACGCAACTCTTTAATTATTTAAGACGATTGTTCAGCCTTTTTAAGGAAAAAATATCCACTGGAAACTGTCGGACTTACTTTCTTCTTTAAATTTCTTTAATGAACACTACAATCTAAAATTTGGGAGACCTCAATTAGATTTTTGTTGTGTTTGCGAAGAGTTGAGAATAAAAACTAAAAAAGCCACATCTGAATGATGCAGCCAATAGGTGTTGCGCAAGCAGAACTTCATGTTCACAAGCCGCAAAACAAACAAAATTCTTTTGTATAATAAAAAACCGTTACTGAGGACAAACAAAATGACAACATTTTGTGTTTGTCTTTTGATTTCATGCAAAATGTGGCAAATTCCAAATATACCGGTCCAAGAAACTTGTTATTACACGGCAGCTTTCAGTGAAATCTGTTTTGTATCCATAACTTAAAAACTAATTAAAGCAGATATATATCTCTACCACCCAGGGACTGCGATTATAAAGGACCGAATG
>NW_025785305.1:0-21204 GCF_021130785.1 Homalodisca vitripennis
CCCCTCCTGAGGGCGAGAGCAGTTTACGAGAAGTGCCTGGCCTTCTAAAGAACACCTTAGCCTTGTGTTACAAGCCTTTTACCTTTATTGCAGATATACCGAGTTCAAAATGACGACCTTCATTCTGAGTCAGGTCCAGATGGTTTGCCTTCCGCAAGTACATTTAAAGCTGTCAATCTATCTCTCTTTCCCTTGGTAATAATTTGTAAAGCTATTTTATTTTATCCTATATTTTTGGGTAATGTCTTACCACACAACTAACTTATATTTTACAAATAAATTAATTTTATAATGCCTTCTTAATTTATTACTTAGTTATTTTATACTCGCGTAAAAAATAATTATTGTAAAGCTATTTTAGATAGATTTAAATAGAAATTACTTATTGCAATCACTCCTATTACGGAATTCCGGAAAAATGATTTAATTTCTGCAATTATGGGCCTTCCAGTAATCCACAATCCACTAAGTTTATTTATTTCATCAAATAACGTGTTTATTTTATTCATAAATACGTGTTTAATTATTTCATAAAATACGTGTTTATTTAATTCATAAATACGTGTTTTATTTATATAGAGAGAATTATAGAATACAACATGAAGAATGTGCAAGCATGCTTGTTAATTTTTTAGTAGATCCCATTTAAACTTAGTACATTGGCAGTACTATTACATATCTTATGTGAGCCTGTTTAGCCCATTATTAATCGTAAACGTCTAGGAATATTGGCATTTTTTGTGATCTTGTAAAGTCATTTTTGCCAATAATCTAAAAGATTAATATTACAATATGAACCAAAGATGATAGTGTTACAATGACAAGGCAACCTTGAGATATATTTTTTGTTTATTTTTGTGTATTTTTTTATGCGTTGGGGTATTGGGGTGGTGATTCACAGATCCTCACACGTCTAAAAAAAAAAAACACTGAGCTTATTGTGTGCCCCTTTGATGTTAGAGGGGTAAGCCTATCTTTGTTGCCCTTAATTAGGCTAAGAAGCTTTTCCCCGATACTAGCATACTGGTTCGTCGCCCTGGTTGTTTATCACCGAAAAGACAGCCTCTTTCCCTCCCTTGCTCCCAAGTCTTCCTCACAGTCCCAGTAATTAATGTGTTTTTGGCAAGTCCTCTTTCAGACTTATTGCAGAGCGTCTACTGTGCTCACGAGTCCTCATTTCGTAAACCTAGAGTGTTTAGGTGTTTTTCCTGAAGTGGGCCGTGTCCAGTGATCAAGGCAATCCACTTGCTTAACCCGATCCCTGCCCTAGCCCCATCAGCCATCGCTGGTGAAGCCGGAGCTAGAATCAAGCCAAGCAGTCTTTTTCCCGAGTGCTTGTTCCTTTGGTGACTCTGGCCACCCGGCAAGGCGGTCTGTCTTCCTGGACCATTTGTTTATACTTTGTTTAAGAGCGGCTGACTATGCTTAATGACCACAACTCTACTTCGGTTCTGGACCGGTGTATGGCATGCTTGGCTCTCCGCTTTTGGCAAGGCCTGTCCGGCGCATTCGATTGCCACCTATGCCTGTGTGGCCCGGTACCCAACCAAGACGCACAAAGTCTGCGTGATCCAAGCCTTGCAGAGAGTGTTTAAAAGCACTCCCCACACAAGCCCTGGATGAAATGCTGTTGGAGTCAAGAGCTTTAAGAGCTGCCTGACTGTCTGAAGATTATACAGATGTTCATGTCCCTGTTACCCCTCTGGTGAGGCCTAGGTTGGCACAGGCTAGGATACCATACATTTTCGGCTTGAAATATGAGCAGTTCCGACGCCAAACTGCCCGCAAAGGGCACAGTTTCTAGGGGATTGACTAAAACCAACTCCAATATCCAGTTTTCTTCCTTAAATTAAATAGAGGCGAGCCATCCGTGTACCAGACAAAGACTCTTTCTTATTGTTTTTGGAGGCATGTTTATCTTGCGATTTCCACTCAATCTCTTCTGGAGTAGAAGTCAACAAGAGAATGGCTTTATTTGAATACGTGAACATCCGTTCTCCATTATGTCGGAGACCATTTCCGAGAAATTAGCGCTTGGGTTTTAACAGCTTCAGTGATGGCCTGCCATGGCTCGCGTTAGATCGCGCCATTTCCTCCACAAGCCAGCCAACCATCATCCGATAAGCTCGACTTAAGCGGCCGGCTTCAGCTTTTTTTATGATAGACATCAATGAGGCAGAAGTCCTAGAAGCCAACCTCCGAGGGTCGCTGCAGGGACATGCTCCTAAATGCTCCGGTTGCAAAGATTGTGCCAAGCCTTTGTAATGCTTTATTTTCGAGCTTGGCTTTTAGCAGTTACTCTGATTCACCTTTGTTCCAACCAGTCTAATGAAAACCAATAAGGTGAAATTTGAGGTTCTTACAACTTGCTTTTGTAAAGCCATAGTGCTTATATGACATGGGGTTTTTATGCCTCCATGAGATTCCCTGCACAGAGTCCTCACGTGGACGTCATTGAAGCCGACCACGTTTGTGCTTTGTGCAGGATTATGTTTTAAGAAATGATCAGTTCCACGTAAGACTTATGGTCTAGGAGTCAGTCCCTAAATATTTTGACTTGTCTTTGACCACTCAAGCTGTGTTGGATTGCGAGTTTGTCAGCCCAGGCCCGGAAAGAGACTCTAGGTTCTTTTTCCTAGTGAAATGGTACAACTACTCGTTCTTAGATGGATTTAGCTTTCAGTCCCTCTCCATCACAACCAATGTAGTGTACATGTTGAAGGTTGGTATTCATGATATCAACAACAACAGTTTTTGTATGTTGTCCCTGTACCATAAGGACTATGTCGTCTGCATATCCTTGGAACATAGATTTCCCATTGTTAGTAAGGTCCTTCAAGTTAGACCCAATTTCTTACTACTAGATTTCCACAGTTAGAAGGTGACAGGATGCCCTTCCTTGAGGGCATCCCCCGTTGTGGGCGCGATCACAAGCGATTCTTCATTGAGATCGGCCCCGTGATCCGTCCTGGAGCACAGCATGGCCCTAAGCCCACCGCATCAGAGCTGGCTCCGAGGCCTACGTCGCCTAGTGCTCCACTTACCATCGCAGTGAATTTAGCAATTGATTCGCTCCTTCAAATGTCTATGAAGGTGCACAATGCCCAATTCCTTGTCGGACAGGCTAAACCTCAATCCTAACTGACCTAGGTTTGGTGCAGGGGTGCTAGATTCACAGGATTTTTGCCTTGCTGGTATGCGTGTTGGTTGCGATGAAGGGGAGTGTGTCCTGAGAGAACTCCCTTTCTTCAGGTGCCTCTCCCAACCAGTCCTTTTCACTAATAGTTTTTCAAGTAGGAAACGAAGATAAACTGATGGGACGAAAAGATTTAGGGGACAGAATGGTCCCGCCTCTCCCCTTTTTTTTAGGGATAAAGACCACCCTAGCTAGGCTCGCCCTGAATAGTTCACATAGAAGGGTGAGGAGATTCTCCGGCCCTTGTTGAAGCAGGGCCGGAAAGATTTCATCCCCTCCTGCAGATTTGAAATGGGCAAATTTGGAAATTGCCCATTTGGCTTTAGAGAGAGTGACAATCCTTCTGGCAATGGCCCAGCTACCATGATAACTCTTGCCATGAGCCTGCCTCATGGTTACCAGACGTTCCAGTGTCGTCATTCTCAAAGATGCAATCAGGGAAGTGAGTCTCTAAGGAGAAGTTTGAGGCTGTCACTAGACCCGGAAATATATTGACCTCCCTGAGACCTTAAAGATCCCAAGTGACCGGGTTGGACCTGTGGCTAGTAAACGTTGCAGTCTAGCTGCCGCGCTTAATTCATTTACCTCCTGTGTAAACTGCCTCCAGGAACTTTGTTTTGCCTTTTTGATTGCTAGGCTGTATTCTGTTAGAGCTCTATGATAGGACTCCCAGATACGCCTCCTTTTGCATGATTGTGCAGCTTCCTAACATTAGCCCTTTTGCGAGCGAGGTCCGCAGTCCACCACTTAGTATTGGTTCGACTCTTCCCCCGTCGCAATGGACAATTGTCGTGGAAGCTATTGATTATAGCATTCTGCAGGTCAGAACTATCTGATCTATGTCTGTGAAGCATCGCACCCTTCCGGCCTACCCGATCCCAACTGTGACTGAAGGTCAGACTTATAACCCAACCAGTCAGTCCTCCTGGGATTGCGATAGAGGACTTCCTGCAGCCTCATCTTGCAAGTTGAAGCAGATATACCTGTGATCTGATAATGAGGCCTCTTCGCTTACGTGCCAATTAGCAACCATTCCAAGTATACCTTGTGTGCAGATTGTTATATCAATAACTTCCTGTCTAATTCGTGTTACGAACGTAGGGCGGTTACCATTATTACATATAAATCCCTAACTAAGAATAAATTGTAAAAGTGCCTTGAGATATATCGTCCTATAAGTGTTTGTTTATATTACACGTCACGATTAGTGATGAATCATCGATTTGAAATTTAGAGATGACAACCAAACATGAAATCTATCTCTTTTCTGAGTAAGCCGGAAGGTCCAATGTCCCGCGTATCAGCATTTCTAACCAAATGACCATTTGCGAGATTACTCTTGATAGAAAGATCATAAAGATGGATAAGTTTCTTTTGATCTAAGGAAGGAATTGCTTTTGAGATGAAAAAAGTACTATTTACATATCTTATGTGAGCCTGTTAGCCAATTAATTAATAGTAACCGTTATGAAATATGGCATTTTGGCGATCTTGTAAGTAATTTTTTGCTAATAATCTTAAGATTAATATTCAATATGAACCAAAGATGATACTTTTTTAACTCTTCAGTAATTATAAACAACTTCAATTCTATAAAATATTTCTGTATGTCATTGAATATATTTCCAATTATGACCTCGGGTTGATTGGCACAATATTTTTGTCTAGGTTTCAGAATGATGGATTTTCTAAATATATGAAAGTGTTACAATGACAAGGCAAACTTGAGATATATCGTTCTATAAGTGTTGTTTTATATTACACGTCACGATTAGTGATGAATCATCGATTTGAAACTTAGAGATGAACAACCAAAAATGAAATCTATCTCTTTTCTGAGTAAGCCAGAAGGTCTAATGTCCGCGTGTCAGCATTTCTAACTAAATGACCATTTGCGAGATTACTCTTGATAGAAAGATCATAAAGATGGATAACAAGTTTCTTTTCATCTAAGGAAGGATTGCTTTTGAGATGAAAAAGTAAAAGGACAACCCGTCCGTCTGTACGCACTGTAAGTTCTCTCGTTGAGTTCTGTCAATCTTTTTGATACGTCTTTATTAACAGATTTTTATATGTATAAAATTTGAGTTTATAATTCAATACTGACAATTTGAAATATAAACTATATCAAGATATATTCAATAGACTGAAAGAAAAAGCATACTTGACACCAAACCAATCAGCCACCAAGTTACTGGGCACTACCAAACGCTATGAATACAAAATTAACTGTTACTGAGCAGATGTTGTTAATGGAAATGTTAAATATTCATACTGAAACATGTACCTCTTAAGGAGTTTGGGTGTTACAATTCCAGACACGTCTCTCAAAACTACAACGAACACTGTTTTCTTAACTTGTATTATATTGTAATATTTATGTCACGTAATACTTTTTAATGAGATATTAATTGTGATGCTGTAATTAGATTAGTTGAGCAATCAAAGAAAAATTATTTTTTTAAATAGTTTCAATAAAAGAAACATGAATCGTCTTCATTTGTTTGTATAACATTTTAATTACAAGTAAGAGTTTTAAAATTCAGCTGTAATCACCGAATGCCTCATTAGCCAAACAAAGTAGCTCAAAAATGTATAATTTTATCAATGTAATATAATAACTGAAACCCGGAAGTATGTTTAGATCATTAAATACTATTAGTAGCATTTATATACAAATTAGTTTATTTTTTCACTCATATAGTTCCTTACGATATATATTTTTGAACTTCAAAATTCCATTATGAAAGAGATTTTTAAACGTAAAAAACGTCGTGGTATCTTAGGGGAAATATATTTTATTTATTTAAATCTATTTACAAATAAACATACAATTTCCAAGCTACATATCCGCAGTAACATATTTTTTGGTACAGTACATTTTCTAAACTAAATAATTTCATTCAGAACTCTGATAGTTTTCCTCATATTTCACACATAATAGATAAATGGTTTTATGTAAAAATCCATCAATAATTCATTTATCTGCTAAAGCATAAATAGTGAAGTTGCAGAAAAAATGTGCGTACAAATCCTATCCTAACCGTTGGTCGTTACACATAATATATGGGAAAAACACACAACTTGTCTTTGATGTGTGAGTTGTCATTATTAAAATATTCACTTAACGCAATTAAGAAATAATTACTGCTGCCTGTTTCTATAGAATGGTAAATATTTGCAATTTAGTTATGACAATATTCTATTTAGGAGTTAGCATGACTCAAAAACATGTAAGTTAAAATAATATTAAATATGTTTAAAACTACTCAGAACCTGATTGAAAAATTAATGTTTATATTATTTTTTGATTATACTTGGAACCATAAAATAATTTATAAAGGTGTATAAAAAAAACTAAAACGGTTATCCAAAAGGTGGAGACAGAAAGGCTTATAGGTGTAATATTTACCACAATGTGTATTTTGGCAGCGTGTTCCCACTGCGTTATGTCTGGCCATCATCTTGGACACTACATGAGTATACATGAGCAAATCGTTTAACCAGATCATCTATCAGATTTATACAGATACCAAGATCTTAGTAATGTTTCTACATTGCTACATTATGTCCGTCCATCATCTTGGACACTTCCCTGAATATACATAAGCCAAAGTTTAGCCAGATCATCTATCAGATTTGTACGGAACCAAGATCTGAGTCCATGTTCTAAACAGCTGCATTATGCCCATACCACGATCTTGGTCACTTCCACGAATATACACGAGCCAACGTTTAACCAGATCATCTATCAGATTTATACAGAACCAAGATCTTAGTAATGTTCTACATTTGCTACATTATGTCCGTCCATCATCTTGGACACTTCCCCTGAATATACATAAGCCAAAGTTTTAGCCAGATCATCTATCAGATTTTATACAGAACCAAGATCTTAGTAATGTTCTACATTGCTACATTATGTCCATCCACGATCTTGGTCACTTCCACGAATATACACGAGCCAACGTTTAACCAGATCATCTATCAGATTTATACAGAAACCAAGATCTTAGTAAATGTTCTACATTGCTACATTATGTCCGTCCATCATCTTGGACACTTCCCTGAATATACATAAGCCAAAGTTTAGCCAGATCATCTATCAGATTTGTACGGAACCAAGATCTTAGTAATGTTCTACATTACTACATTATGGTCCATCCATCATCTTGGACACTTCCCTGAATATACATAAGCCAACGTTTAACCAGATCAATCTATCAGATTTATTACAGAACCAAGATCTTAGTAATGTTTCTACATTGCTACATTATGTCCGTCCATCATCTTGGACACTTCCCTGAATATACATAAGCCAAAGTTTAGCCAGATCATCTATCAGATTTGTACGGAACCAAGATCTTAGATAAATGTTCTACATTACTACATTATGTCCATCCCATCATCTTTGGACACTTCCCTGAATATACATAAGCCAAAGTTTAGCCAGATCATCTATCAGATTTGTACGGAACCAAGATCTGAGTCATGTTCTAAACAGCTGCAATTATGCCCATCCACGATCTTGGTCACTTCCACGAATATACACGAGCCAACGTTAAGCCGTATCATCTATCAGGTTTATACAGAACCACGATCAGAGTCAAGTCTTACTTCTTGGCAGTATGTTAGGAATTCACAATTGTTTGGCCTGGGTAAACTAAATAAGCTGTATTTGAAAACATTTAAAAACTAAATAGCACATATATTTCAATAATTATAAAGAAATTTGTCATATGGGTATTATAAGCTCTTATTTTGTTATTATGTTGGTTTACGATTAATAACACGCGATGCAAAGATTTAAACAGTTTCTTGCTTACAAGTATTGTATTTAGAAGTAAGTGATATTTATGTTTATCAAATCGTATGTGAATACAACAGAATTTTTAATCTTATATCATTTACGTGCTTTTGGCAATGGGCAGTGCTCAGCAGTAAAGGTTATTAATTTATTTTAGTAAACATTTAATTTGAAATATGTATTGGCATGAATACTTAGGAAGCAGAATTCAATTGTAAAGTGTATATAAAACTAAATATTCCTAAATATTTCTGTTTTCATTTTTTTAATATGATGTGTTTAATTAACTAATAATTATTTAAGAGTTGTATATAAGCATTTTAAGTCCAGGACACTACTGACATGTTCTTATATACACTTGTCGGTAAGTGATAAAAAAGTTAATATTTCTTAGTATTTTGCTAATTAAGAATATTTTATTGAGCGATCATAAATTTGGATTATATTATACAGAAGTAAATTAATATTGCAATAAAAATTGGATTTAATAATCAACATTGTACTAATTACAGGGCAAAAATTAACAACAAATCCAAAGTAATTTAAAACAGTAAAAATACTGGAATACAATTCTATAATGAATTGACAGTTGCCTAAATCTGTTCGGAAGTAACGTAAAACGTTAACTAAACCTTTACAGTAATCTCTAGAGGATTGTTCCAAAGTTAACTAACGATACATTGGTGGCTTATGTCTGCTTGAATTTAGAGACTGTGAATTAGTAGTAGGTATATGCAGTTACGCAAATATGGAAGAAGTATGAAACTTTAGCAAATTAAGGGAAATGTACTTAATAATAATAAAACGAATACTATCTCAAATCAAATTATTTATATATATTTTTATAATACTAAATTATTTTTGAACATAACCATATACATTTTTATGAACTGTGGAGGATAGTTTTATATATTTTTGGAAAAGAGTTCGATAAAATAGTGTTCTGAAATTATATTATCTATTTTGTAACGGTTTGTCTTCTATACATACTATATACGTAAGTAGTTATAAATCTTTTTTTGTTAATTTGAACAACATTACGAAACCTTTATTTATATGTTTTACTAAGGAAAGATTTCTTTTAGTCTCTGATATCTCAAACATTAGGTAATATTCTGGACTTTGACATCAAGATATACAATTTATTACTACTGATGGTGTATACTTTAATTAAGATCCCCACTATTTAGAAATACGAATGTTCTAATTTTAAGTTTTTCAACACACAAATTATTTTCAACATTTTAGTGAGGTTGTAGTCTATCAATGGCAGATTGAATATATTATTATGTGTTATAATCTATATAGTCTCCATGAAATTTATATTTAATATAAAGAGATACGTACGTTTTTGTTCATGTATCCGGGCATGACAAAGTGAATAGAAATGAAACAAAAACCTGTATAACATTACGTTTTAAAAATACAATACGTAATACACTGTACTAATATTAAAAAAGAGAATGATTTAGTGTACATTCTCTCATTTTAAACATTCTTCGAAAGGTATCTTCAAAGCTAATAAAGCGTCATTGTGATAGGCTCACAATGCCGAAAACATTGGATTTGTGTGATCAAGTACTGTATACTTTAACACTTGATTATATGTACAGTTAAAAGTATATTTGCTATGGCTTGTGGCTATAAGTAACTGAAATTTAAAATGTGATTAAGTTTGTTCTTGTATATTCTTTCATTTTTTACTTACAACATTTTTTCTGTAAACTTTTAAAGTTTTAAACTTAGATAGTTATTATGCTATTGAGGGCGGAGACGAATACAACAAAACAGGGATCATTATGCCTCAATCGACATTTCTTAAATCATAAATGGTCTAACAAGTCCGAGTTTATATATATAAATTTTCCTAAAACTATTACAATTTAATTTTTACATTTTACCAGTAACTGTCATGTTTATTCCCATAAATTTAAACTTTACCAGTAACATACTCTTTAACTAATACTAAATGTCGTCGGTGTTATGTAAAAAGGGCGAATTCACCAAAAGTGTGTTTTTCATGTTTTTTGTCGATTTGGCTTCCTGGTATTAAGATCTATCGATATGTAAAAACGGCATATCTGTAGAATAGTTCGTTCCCTTGGAAACAGCAAATGACAAAAGGGCGAATATAATATTGGTTGTGTTAAAAAGGCGAATAGTTCTGTTCGCCCTTTTTACTTACCGTAAACAGCCAACTGTCACGTCAAAAGGGCGAATAATAAGTGTTAAAAGGGAGAATGAACCAAGTAGTCTTCTGTAGATATTATTACAATATTATTAATTAATTACTATTGTATTAATACGATATAATGCCATAACGTTATAATAGTATAATACATGATATATATTAATTAGTTTTGTTCTACTCTATTAAATAACACAATTTGTGTTTGTGTTACAAGTAAGATTGGCACCACTGAAACAGATGTTGCTAATAAAAGAATGTTTCCTGAGCGGACACCTGCAGTCGGAAACTGTACAGTGGTTTAATACTGAAAAGATTTTAATTGTGTTTCAATTTTATTTACTTGTGAATTGTAGTGATGCAACTTAAGACTATTTAGGTGAGTACACTTAAAGTTGTGTTAGCTTATCATTAAGTAGAAATGATCATGTTATTAAAAGAAGCCTAGGTTTGTTAGTTTTTAGGTTAAGACCTATTGTATTTTGCTCTGATGTTATATAATAACTAAAATACAATCAGGGGATATTATTGAAGTATTTCTTGCCAGAATATCTTGCAATCCTTGTGTATTGATCATCAATATATGTCTTGCACTGATACAAGAGTGGTTTGTTTTTATTTCTTGTTGCTTTAACGACGTGTGAAATCTTTCTCGTGAATAAACAGTATTCACATTACTGATGCTCGTATTAGCCAAGGAGGATATTTGCCTTTGAAATGTAATAAATGGTCGCAGCACCCTTATCAGGTTTTTTTTATTTCAGGCCCAGAATGTTGTACTCACGAGCACAAAAAGTTTTGGCGCGGCTTAAAGAACATAATGCAGATAATTTTATTCAAGGAGTAAACCATGCAATTGAGCAAAATGAACAATTGGCTTTGGAAGTAAACAATCCAGAAATAATACTTGAAGCGGATAAAAATATTGTAAATAATGAAAGTACTAAAGAATTTTACAATTCGCAGGCCTGTACAGGCCTCGCCATCAACTTCGTTAATAATATGGAAGAGTTGTCAAACCATCGAACAGATACTAATGAAACACGCATACTTAACCTCTCTGCATCAACATTAAACTTCATTGATGAATGTTTAAGCAATGATTCATTAACAATAAATGAAATTGATTTGGGCCATTATTTATCATCACCAGGCAATGCTGAGAATTTTGTTGAAAATGACAGCGTTGACAAAAACCTGCATGAAGAGACTCTGATTAGAAAGGGTTTCATGTGCTATCATTGTTCAATAGTTTTTGAAAACAAAAAAAGTTTTAAGACAACACATAACCAAACGACATATAGTTTTAGAAGAATCTGAATCAGAAGATGAAATAAACTTGATTCAAAATGATGAAATATGACTTCAGCATAAGAAACAGAGAAAAAATTAACAATCAAAACAAGGTGACTACTATGAAAAAAGCGTCAAGAAAGAAAATGTTTAAGGGTTGCAGGAAAATCGTACGTAAGTGTGAAGGGAAACGTGATAAAAAAGAAAGAAAAACCAATTTTTTCATGCAACAACTGCCCTCTATAATGTAGTACCAAATTTTCTGAAAACGAAAAGAATGAATTTTTCTTAGCATTTTGGAAAATGGGCGAAGATGACAAAAATCAAGACAGACAACGACAGTATGTAGCAAGCCATGTAGTCGAAGCAGAGCCTGAAAGACGTCGAGTAAATATTACTTCTCGAAAAAAAACGCAGCCTCTACTACTACTTAGAAAAGGATACCGAGCGTGTACGTGTTTGTCGAAAATTCTTTTTCTCAGTTTTTTCAATAACTGAAAAGTTTGTAAGAGTCAGTCTAGAAAAAAAGAATGATGTTGGGATTGTGTCAGTAGATGGGAGGGGTAAACAATCATCTGCCAACAAAATTCCTGCATGGATTGAAGAACATGCTCGTAAGCACATCCTCTCATTTCCTACAGTGGAATCACACTACTGTAGGAAATCGAGCAATAAGCTTTATTTATCATCTCAATTAAATATTGAAAAATTGTATACTCTTTATGAGGAAAAATGTAAAGAGGATAACTAAGCAATAACGGTTGAAAATGAAAACTCTAACTCAGAAACTATGAAGTCACTGATAAAGCCTGTGTCAAAATCACAGTACAAAGTTTACTTTTACTCGTATGGTAATCTTAGGTTTTATAAACCTAAAAAAGACCACTGCAACATCTGCAATCGTTACGAATCATTGTCTGTTGAAGAGAAAGAAACTGAGAAAGACCAACATAATAAACATTTGAAAAACAAAGAGAGAGTTCGTGAAATAAAAAAAAGAAAAAATCAATGAGTGTAAAGATAGTAATGGGAAAAATACTGTTGCTAATTTTGATCTTCAGGTAGTTCTTGAGTGTCCTAAAGGCCAAGTGTCTTCTATTTTTTATAAAAGAAAACTGGCCGTGTATAATTTAACAGTATTTGATCTTACATCCAAAGGAGGAACATGCAACTTGTGGGATGAGACTGAAGGAAACAGAGGCTCAACAGAGATAGGAACCTGTATCTTCAATTATATTAAAGACCACCCAAACATAGAAGAATTCTTTTTCTTAAGTGATAGTTGTGGTGGTCAAAACCTAAACCAGTATTTTTCTACTGCACTTTTGCATGCTGTGCGACTAACAAGTTGTCAAGTTATAGATCATGTGTTTTATGAACCAGGCCATTCACAACAGGAGGGTGATGCGATGCACTCTACCATAGAAAGGGCTTCAAAAAACATGCAGGTTAATGTGCCTTCTGAATGGGGTATTATTTGCCAGACTGCAAGAAAGACACCGGAACCTTACAAAGTTGTGTATTTTAATCATGAGGCTTTTATTGACTGGACTGAATTGGCAAGCACAAATAAAGATACCCAAAGATATAAAACTGTATCTGGTAAAGTTCTACAGTGGAGGAAAATAAAATGGTTCATGTATTTGAAAAGTAAACCAGGTTCAATTTTTTTTAAGTACGAATACAATGATGAGGTTTTTCACGAGATAATAATGAAAAGTGTTGGTAGGCCACATCTTTTAAAATTAGAAAACCTTCCTAAGGCTACAAAACCCGTCTACCAATATCGGAGCTAAAATATAAAGACCTAATGGATCTCTGTAAATCAAGAGTAGTTCCTGTACACCACCACAAGTTTTTGAAAGAACTTCCTAAAGAAGTGAAAACCAATAGCCGGAGGGACAAAAAAAGAAAAAATAAGTGCTTCCTTAACGTTTTCCTTTCAGTCTATGTTGTAAATGTTAAGACACTAAAATATTTTTTCATAATGGTGTAATTGTATGGCTCAATAAATTTGTACTTTTTAAAATCTAATAAAAGGTTTTACTTGTTCTCATTTTAAACTATTTTCACCTTGTACTACTACGTAATATTAATTCCACTCATAGTCTCAATAAAAACTATATTAATTGTATTATATTATAAAAAGGCAAATACCCAACTTGGTTTTATTCAGGTTTAAGTATGTAGGAAGGGCGAATAAGCCTACATGATGCTAAAAAATATTTTTTATTAATTTAAAAATGTAGCTTATTTAATTGAAATTTTGCAAATACTAAGAAAAATATATTGTTTATTTGAATTTAATATTACACAAGTGTAGAATGCTATTAAATAATTTTTTTATAGGTTCAAATGTTTAAAAACGCTCTCCTGAAAAATGTCTTTTTGGTTGATTCGCCTTTTTTTCATAACACCGACGATGTATATACAGAGAAAATAATTCCAAATTTTAAAAACATCGAAATAACAGCTTGTAGAAACGAAACGGACTGTCACAAGTTGAATAATGCAACAGCGGTAACAAGTCAGTTCCTGCATTCTGAACAGATCATTGCCGAGTTTTTGCATAAGTCTAGAAATATTGCATTATGGATTATTTTACTAACAAAGAAATTGTTGAGACACTGCTGTTTTAATTATTTGAGCCCTCGTGAATGTAATCTTTCCTGCCGAGTGGTGTAGCTGTCTCCCTAAACCGTATTAAAGATCCGAGCTCATTACTTTTCAAATGCAGATATAGAAAAATATATAAATATTAGTAAATTAAGTGCTATAATTAAGAATTAACAATTACTCACGGCTTTGCACACGCTTTCCTACAGGAGAAGATATTCCAATCTCGTAATCCACTTCAGAATAATTAGACTTTAAGTGTAAAGTTTATGTTTTTAGGCTCTACAGTTATATTGTGATACCGTTGTTATAAGTAATTCACACATGAGAAATAAGCAAACTCATCTACAATATTCCATGACATTTGAATTAATTTTTTCCATAAATTTAAGTTACACACACTATTTTAGGTCACAGTGGATACAAACTAAATTCATAATTATCTTATGATATAATATGATAGAAATCTCATAAAGGTATGTATTATTTCTACTGTCATGGTTAGGTGGATCAAAAGCTAAACAAAACTGGGACCGGTTCTTACTTTAAGTTTATCGCGTGAAGAAGCTATTTATGTTAGAATCACTTATATTTCAAACGCCATTTTAGGGTTTTTTGCTACCCGATCAAAACATATTTTAATACTCAGTCTGTAAAGCCTACTGTACGAAAAATATTTATACTTTCGGCCTTTGTAATGTTCTTCCTTTCTAAATTATTCCATGTATTCCAGTAGAGCTTGCATTGGTGCCCCGTCACATACATTAGTTAGAAAATCTTCTCCGATTAAAATACGACTATTTCGGGTCATTTTTATTTACGCCTTATCTAAGGTATTTCCGGTGCCATAGTATTGTTTGCATTATTACCGTGATTAAAAAAATATACATCAGTTGGACTGAAAAGTTTCCTTTGACTAAAAAGAGTCTACTTCAAGTCATTTTAAAGGAAATGACTTCCGGTCTAAGAATATGCGGTGCCATACTACCGTTTGCATTGTTTTACTGATACATGTCACGGTCATATACTTTCAGTACATGGTATTTCCGCGATTGGGTAGAATGTGAAATTACACATATTTACCAAATTTGACCTTTTTAGGATAGCGGGAACATTAAAAACTAAATATAGTTTTTCGAGGGGTTGCAACAAACTTTCAACAAACGGCTTACTTCTACTAAGAAATATTACTTGCTTTTATTGGCACGTTTCAATTGTATTATTTTGCATGAGGGATGTAATGTTTCTACCCTGTGCTATAGAAAACATTTTTATCACTGATTTATTAAGCTTCAACCAATCACAACATTGCCTCATCCCTTTAACTCTTATTTATAAGCGGATGAGCATTACTGGCTTACAAGATGCAGTTTTAACATCTTCAAACAGTGAAGACAATTTCACCTTTAAAGTGAAATACATAAAAGCATTAATTGTGATATATTATTTACTCTCTAAGATAATATATTGATATAAATTGTAAAACATCGCATAGTGTTCACTTAAAAATAAACATGTTATCAGAGAACCTATAAAATATTATATTATAAAAATTCACACAACTGGAAATAAATAAACTATACGTGATGAATAGCTGAGAGTAACGTAACTGACATGAGTCATGTGTGCAATAATAATGTGTGCAATAATCACCATATTGCTGATTTTGTGTAAAACGAAAATAAGCATACCTTTTTACATGGTTGCGTTTAATCGTATATTTTATGTTAATATTTCTTTCAACTCGAGTCACATTACCTAGATCGATGTTAAGTATTAAGTCACCTTGATTTAAATTACCTACGAAAATTTTGCTATGGATTATGGATATATGAATTTTATAAAAGAAAGAGTGTCAGATTCATTAAGTTATAAATGTACAATCACTAAAGATATAATGTAAAACTTAAAAGCAACTACCGTGATATTTTTGGATGAATGCCACAGAAATAGTAGCTATTTAGAAAAAAGATAGTAATCATTTCAGGTAAATTAAACAATTCTTTATTAGTCACCCATTATGTAACGTATTGGAGGCCTGTGATAATTTTGAAACGTAAAACGAATTTTAATTAGATATCATTTTAGCACAGCTTATAAACTGCAATAATTTTAAAAAGATATTGAAAATATTTACAATTTTGAAATGTTTATGTTTGTTTATATTGATAACTGAAACTATCGTGATTTACAAACTGGTTAATATCTCTTAGATTGCTGCAGTGAATTATTGTTTAATATTATTTCCTTTCTATTCTTCTTTGAAGTCCCCGTAAGTTAAACTACAAACCCTCTCTACCCATTACTACAAGGTGACAAACGCAGCTGTGTATGACATGCACTTTATCACAAACATCATTGAATCCCTGTGAATACTACTTATTCTAAACTCAATATTTATATTACTACTGGCGTAGGGAACGTTCTCATAATGGACTTGGGGTTTGAGATAAAATGCAGCGGTGAAATGTTAGACAAATACGATCCGGAATGGCCATTATTTAACCAACGAGAACGAAAGCCCTGAATCAATATTGGGTCAGGTCGAGACATTCATCTCCCAGCACAATTCCTTGAATACTGGGATCGCTGATTTTACAGTCTCATTCAACATTTTTACTTCCAATAATGATGTACTTGCTCCAAGGAGTATTGTCGTCTACTTTCTTATAGGAGTATTTATCGTTCTTCATGCATCATGAATAAGTTATAGATGGTGCTGGACAAAAAAAATCATAATTAATTCATTAAGGCAGCTTAATAATTAATACTTTAACACGAGGAATAAATATTAACGTTGTAAATCCTATCCTCGTTATAATATATGAGTTTTCAATTCAACCGGATTGCTTTTATTTGGTTGCCAAGTTTATGCAGATGTTATTACTGGCAATTAAAAGGCTTTCCAGTTATCATTATGCCAATAGATCTTAAACACATAAGTATTGCTGTTATATCTTTCACCTTAAGTGTCATTCTCAGTGATGTCAAACTGCAAATCTTAAGCCAAATAATGCACTTTTGCTTATAAACACTACTACAAGATGTAAAGCTATATTATGGTGATTGGTTGAGCCTTAAAAAATTAGTGATCAATATGTCTGCCAATATTTCGTCCCCGTGCAAAATAGTAACTATAACAATGGTTTTAATTGTGCCTTCATTTAACTCTGACCAGTGATGACTCAATGTTAGAATTCATTAGTGAAACGCAAGTGTGTTATCATCTTTTCGAAAGTGTCTAATATGTTTTTAAATGTTTAAATGTTTGGCATATAAATTGATATGTTAATGTCATAATATGATATGATAATTATTTTTGTTGCTTTGCCAATGTATAGTGAAAGAGTTAGGAGACTCAACAAAGAATCCTATGAGACGCAAAGAGTAACAGCCTTTCTGTCAGATGCTGTATCCCCCTCATTCACACCTTGTTGTCATCCAGTAAGTAATTAATCAATCCAGTTAACACAACCATCGGAAAAACTATAATTCCTAAACTTGACGAAGGGAAGGATATTATAAACCTAGTCAAAAGCCTTCAAATATGAAAAAGTGTAAAAACTGCTGGTTGTATTTTATCAATTGATAAACGAATATCATCAATAGTTTTCAATAATGCGGTGGTGGTGCTGTAAATGGACAGAAATCTACATTGAAATACAGTCAGTAATTGTGGTTATTAAGATAATAAGTGAATTGCTAATGAACGATTCTTTCGAGACATTTATAAAGACAGGGAAGGATACTGATTGACCGAAGACCAGTTGGTGGATGAGGATTAGATGCTTTATTCCTAAATCAGGAAATAAGGAATATTCCAGAGATTGATAACAGATCCTAACTGAAACAGACAAAGTAACTGACAAAGTATTTATTAAAAAGCGTAACGCGTAAACGACAGCATTGCTGGTCATCCTCATAATCGCAGCCAGCTCGTCAGCATCATTCAAGGTAGAGAAAGAGGAATTACAGGGAAATAAAAGAGGATTTACTATGCAGCGATGAGGAACAGTCTCAAGGTCGGAGGTACAAATAAATCAGCCTCAGATACATCAACAGAAAAATTCACAAAGCAATATTTCTTTTTTAAACCGAAAGGTAAAGGAGTGAAACCTTTATATTTCCAATTCCATTATTTTCCCCATTCACAATGATTTAGCAAATCGACGCTCGGATATAGTTTTGTTATAAAATCTAGCCTTGGCATTTATAATTTTCCGCTGAGTTTGATTCCTAAGCCGTTTGTAAAGATCCAGAGTGGACTTAGACCGCCTAGCTACGCGAAAAGTAGTATCTCTTAGTCTCTCAAGTCATCTGGTAAAATCATAATCAATTGAGCAAGTGCGTAACTCGTTTGGAGATAACTTCTAAATGTCGATTGAATAAACGTATAAGAAAACTGGTATAAAAAAGTAGTAGGTGAGGTCTTTTCATACCAAGAGATTAAAGCAGCATCTGCAAGAAGGGTAACCTGATACATGTCCCTATAATAAGCACAGACAATCATATCGTGCTTCGAAGGCCGGAGACAGGGAGTTACCCGTGGTATGCAGCATGGGTCGCGTCAGTAACAGTAAGGATGAAGTGTATCAGCAGCTGCCGTAATATGGTGGGTAGCAAAGTCATTTCAAGAGTGAAGTATAGTTGTTAAGTAAGTTAGGTCATAAGTACGAGTAGCAGGGGCCGTGTATGTCTAAGTTAAAAAAACCCCATAACAATAACATGGGCTTAAAGAGCAATGTGGTCCAAAAGGATATGTTCTAATTCAGTAATAAAAGCAAACTCGAGAGCTCTGTAACATACTGCAGATGGAATGAATCGTTTTATTCACTAAGAAACTTACAAGTACAAGTTTAGTAATAAAAGGTACGGAACATTCATAAACAAAACATTTTACGTTATTGCCCAATATCGTATAATTTTTTTTTATTGACGATGGGAAGGTCTGGACCGGAAAACAGGATGTCGGATGTTTACCATCGTTAACGATATCCTTAATTCCTGTTATATTAATTTATTTACCATTTACACAAGAGGAATGAATTTACTTATGAGTTGATATGGGAATAATGATACATGCTAGGAAGCACATGCTTCCTGTGTCATCATTATTTGTCAAAATATTATTTACATTTATTAATATTAAATTTTTATGTGAAGGGTATAGATAAAGTAAAGAGAGTGAGAAAAGACAATGCACAGCCCCTCGCACACACATCCACATTCACACGTACGCAATAAACAAATAACATAGGTACAAAAACACAAGCAATCACACATAAATTCCCTTTCTACAGATCTAATCAAGCATGCATTTTCTACAGACCCGAACAACAGATACCATTCACATGCACACACAAATCTGTTTTACTGTGAAATAAAATACATATATATATATATATATTATATATATATATATATATTATATTTATATATTATATATATATATATATATAATCAATCCCTACAAAATATATCAAAAAGCAAAGAGACTTTGGACTCGTGCAAACAACACAAGTAAACCCCTCTATATACTGTCACTCAGCTACATTTTTTAATGTATTTTTAAGGAAATATGTGTTAAATTATTTAATGATTTTTAATCCTTGTATTTTACTAAATTTTTTAATTTTCAATGTAGGAAAAAAATTAAGCCTTAATTAATTTTGCTTCTATACAAATGTTTAATTTTGTATGGCTACATACGTTACGTTTGCAAAGGTTGCAAAATTTAGGCCCCAAGTAAACAAACATTTTTTGCAACAATGAAGTTCCAGGCCCTGACGGGTCAAAAATATTCACAACCAGACGCTCTATTTCTAAAAAACACTTTTAAAAAATTGTTAAAACTCTGAAAACCAATAATTGAGGAAGGGGTAAGTAAGTTTTTAAGGCCTGTAAATAACGGAAAAGACTTAACTTATTTTTTACAAAGTCAAAGACAAAAGTCAAAGTCGAAAATCTGCTGCTTCTACGCACGAACTCTTTAGCTGAAGAGGACGAATCGAAAGTCGAAACAGAAAATCCGCAAATATGTGAAGAGCGTTTAGCTCAAAGAATAAGTTTGCATTGACACACAATCCAAAAGCGTTTTGGCCGTCACGGAGTAACGGATCCCAAAAGGGTGACTGATCTCTTTGTGACAAAGCCTTGTCTTGCAAAATGGGGAAATGATTAATGACCAGTATGCGTATGATCCTGTTTTCGTTCTATTTTCTGAACTCATCGGCATAGCGAAGTAGCCATCAATCAATAATATTATTAAAACAATATCGGTCACAGAACTGAGCCCTGTGGTACACTACTCTCTATGGGTCTTAATTTGCTGTTAAAGTTATAATATACAGCAGAATTATTTAAGAGGAATTCCACGCACTCGATCGAGCATTTTAATTTTTTGTATTGGTAATTAATGATTTTTTTGTGTCGACTACCTTTTTTATATCCAGAAACAGACCAGCTTCTTTATTAGATTGCAAATTATTAAAGTTTTAATGAGTTTGGGAAAGAAAATGTAGTATAATTTCAGTATTAAAATCTGATCTAAAACCAATTTAAGATGTTCTTATATTAATGTTGAAGTCTATAGTAAATACTTCGGCCGCTCCTCTATTGTAGTGTCTGAAGAGTGTAAGATAATCGTAGGAAGGTGAGATTAAATAGATTATATAAATATCGGTCTCTAAAAATAGATTTTATAACTATCGAGCTTTATAATTGTCGCTTACACTGAGTTTGAGCTAGGGTCTCAGAACCTAAAACAATATCTTAGAAGGCAGCTATTGAAAACTGAACTAAACTTCTATATGACCTATGAGAGACTAAGAATTTACATATAATGATACATAAAAATATACATAAATATGACATTGTAAAAAAAGGAATTAGAAGAGGACGAAAGAAACTGGCGAAGAAGTATTTTGAGAGAGGGCAGTGAGGCGCGCCGGTCCCCAGACAACCAGAACCAGATGAAATTAATAAAAAATATAAACTGAATTAATAAACTGTAAATGTAATACTAATTTTAATAATAATACACACTCAATTCAGCTCGCTCATGAAATGAATAAACTTTTCTAAATGAAAAAAACAGTACAATTT
>NW_025785306.1:0-20990 GCF_021130785.1 Homalodisca vitripennis
AAGAAGAGAATGGTACAGTGCCTGAAGTGTAGTTAATTGGAGTACAGTCGATAAGAAGTAGTGGTGAAACAATGAAGGAGATGTACGTGTCGGCGCGGAAGCTTTATGGATGAAACTGGCAAATTTAGGATGAGTGAAGCGCATAAAGAGGGTCGCCCCAGCAATGCCCTGGGGCGTCTCAGGATGTGCAGTGGAGCAAGGCTCCCCACGGGATGAACCAGGCTCTGATTCGGAGGAATCAGCCGAGTCAAAGATGTGCTCATCTTGGATGAGTTTTGATGTAGTCGCCCCAGGCGGTACGGGATGCCATGGGAGCGCATCATGGACAGTGTTCCGTACCAAACCAAAAGGTTCCAAGATATGAAACGAAAAGCTCTGTGTTGAAAACAAGCAGTGAGTTGACGAATCAGTTTCTTTCAAAGAGGTAATTTTTCGATATTAATCTGAAGAAATCTCAGTTAGTGCTTATAAAATGTAAATAGTTGCCTGTATGCTCCTAGGCTATAAAGTAAACTGACTTCAAACTGCCCACCATGCGACAGTGTTTTCCCAGGGGGTTTTCATAGTATCACAAACCTCGTAACGTGTTTACTCACTCAGATATACACAAAACTGTATTGTTTGCCCAGAGCCTCCAAGTGCCCTGAGGATTTGGCGACCCCTCACGCTCCAACGCGCACACAATTCGTCACACGCGCAACCCGGCCTACCTGTTCGTCACTTTTTTGTTTCGATAACGCAACATATCTAGGCTTTAGTTTGCAGAATACTTGCTAGTTTTTACAACTTTTTACGTTAGGTTTATATTCTTGTAAATATTTTAATTCTAAATTATATTTCGTGAAAAATAGAGTTCAAAACGAAATGCACTACGAGATTTTTGGACGTATCTTAATAAATAAGAGGACAGTAATTCAAATTTCGATAAACATTGAATCAACAAATAAGTACTTGGTTCCGCCGGGACTACGAAACTAAGCAAGTGAGGAGATCCAGGTTTTGAGGACCCGGCAGGTAGCAAAGTACTTTTTGTAATTCAATGTGAGATATATATATATATAGGTATAAAAGAAAACAAAACACGTTTCTTTAAACTTTGAAATGTTTAATATTCAGTCACTTTTCAGTGACATTATCCAAAGTTAGTACAAATAAAGTTTAAAAACAAACATAAGAATGAATGGTTATATAAACACTTTGCAAACAACAATAAATTAGTTTATGTGTGTGTGTGCTTTGTGTATATATATAATATATATATATACTATATATATATATATATATATAATTATATATTTATAATGCAAATTTTTACAACGATAATGATATTACCATATTATTAAACGATAAAATATAGAAAATAATAATACATTTTGTATTTTATATATTTAAGTTCAATGATGTTAAGACTGACAGATTGAATCATTCTCGTTGTAATATTGACCCCGTACGCTAAGTCTCGTTATCATTTTGTAATATATACTATTTTATTTTGTTGTTATTATCAAGTGGTTATAAAGGTTTTAAAGCTTAGTAATATTTGCTTCTATGGAAACCTCAGGAATGTCTTATGTTATTTCGGTTTTATTTGGGTTTCTATTCATGAACAAAAAATGCAGAATTTCAAAAAACTTCCAAAAAATTAATTAACACAACAAATATTAATCAAAAGATAGGACTTAGGCCCTACTATGTTATATTTCCAGTGTCTGTGGGGCTAGAGGGTTGGGAGGTATCGGTTCGGTTTGGGCAGGTAGACACCAGCTCGCGCGCGTGGTCTGGTGTGTGACGCGTTCGTTATGAAATTGTAATTCATTTGGACGGCTCTTGACAAAACGGAACAAAATCTATAGAGTTCCTTCAATCTACGTACTAACGTTTTGGTAACGAATTTTAAGGGATCAAAATAAATCTACCTCAGTATGAACTCATCCCTCTTTCAGCTTCTGAAGTTGACGCCCTTTTAAAAGAGGTTCTTCTTGCAATGTCTTCTAAGTGTTGTTTCAAGGTTTCTCGAGGCACGTCATAAAGTATTTAGAAGTTTTATTTTTATGTTGTGGAAAAAAAACATATTAATGGAACACCAAAAACATAGCTGGCAATAAGAATAAAGATGTAAATAAAAGGTCATCATGGAATATCATTACCGTATATATTGGTAAAACATTACTTAAGAATTCAATTTTTTTTTCAACAATTCACAATTCTTTATTGCCAGAAGGACAAATACAAAATTTGTATAGCAATCGGTCATAACTCATATAATCTATTCGTGTAATTCCTATAGATTTATTTATCAATAAAATTATGTTTAAATGTTTTTAAAATTATATTTATTTTAAACTAATTGTACCTAATAAAAAGACAAAGATCTACTCCTAAAAATTAACAATGTCAACATAAGAATAGAACATGTCAACACCCAAGTGAGAGATGTCCGATCAAGTTGTATGTTCTCACAAACTCGCTCACTGCTATTAAAACTCATTTAATATTAAAATAACGCTTAAGTAAATTCGTTTAAAATGCATAGGGTTCGTCTGGTTCTTTGATATTTATCAGGAAGTTTATGTTCAAAGAATTTTACACCAAGCTTTCACAGATGGTAGACTCTCGTAAGATTTTTAGTCTATGTTGGGCAACTCTGAAATTTTCTCCCAGGCCCTCTAGTATTGTAATTATGAAACGTTCCCCTACCCTGCGTACAGCCCACAACCACTCTTCGAAACGGCAATTTATTATTGTTCTCATAATATGTTATAAGCAGGGCAGATTGACAAAAAACTCAAGGTTTCTCTAAAATTGTATATCCATGGCAACGGAAGTCCCTAATTTTCAATTTGCAGAATCGGCTCTAGAGCGCTTTTTCTCTTTTGTGTAGTCTGGAAAAGTATCTTCAGAAAAAGCTGCATTCCCACCATACTGGCCCCATAAATTGCACATTGCCATAGGAACAGATAAGGAAAATACAAACCGCCATAGTAAGCCGTTCTCATGATCTGCCTTGAACAAAATTTTGACAGGTATCTCAGAGCATAAATGCGCTGATTGAGAAAACTCTTTCTTTACATACATTGTCCACATGTAACATTCCATGTCAAATCTCTATTCTAAGAATATACCAAGGAATTTAGTACTATATACTTTCGTTGAGTTCTTCTTCTCCCAACATCCCACTGTTGGACCTATGACCGTTTACAGGCGTATTCGGGTTACAAACAAAAATATATAATTGGTTTGTAAGAATTGTTAGTGTTTAGATTGTGCATATTTAAATATTTGTATACCAGCTATTCTAATTCCCTTCTAAAAGTTTGAATTTCAAGATTTGACTTGTTATTCGAATTTAAAAGAAACAGTTGTGTCATCAGCAGCATATTTGTATGATCGTTTTCCGGAATTGACTGAGATGATGCCAACATCTGTTCACATATAATAAGAAAAGTATAAGGTTGCCCAGGATTGAATTCCTATGGGGAGTACACCAATATCTTATTTTCAAAGCTTGTAGATAATGTAACCGTAGATCTGAAACTTGTTCGCAGGGGTTCCTATTAACTTAGGTATGATTTGTAACCCAGGTTTAAATGAGGTGACACTCGCTCGGATTACCATAGCCACTTAATCGATCAAGAAGGAATCCAAAATGATCCACACCCTAGTCCTAAAGGCTTTGGATTAAGTCTAAAAAGACGCTAAGCGTCGAATTTCGTGTCTTCAAGACCTTTAACTATTAATTCAGTTAGCTGAATGACAGCATCTGTTGTGGATTATACCAAAGCTCGTAAAACCAAATTGGTGATTCGAAATGTATTTTGAAGTTTTATCTATATAAAGGATTAAATAATCTAGAGGAGAAGAGAGGCTTTCAGAAGACCTTTACTACAAAAACAGGCAGGTATAAGAGATTCGGCCTGTAGCTAATTAGAGCCTGGTGTATGGATCACCTTAGTCTATCAAAAAACAGGGTGCAATTAATAGCTTTCTTTTAGAGACGAAGGGGGAAAAAATTCTCTTCGTTAATAAGAATCAATTTGTATCAATTTGAATGTTGATGGGGGTGGCTACAAGTTGAGACAGCGCATTTTTTTACGTAGCCACGCCCGATATGCCGCATCAGATCATCACAACGGTTTCCTATTTTTGGGTTTTCTTAAGTTTAATCTTTTTTTTTATAACCATGGGCCACCATCCTCTTCACTGACTGAAAGTACAACCATCATTGAGGATTCATGGACGAGTTTATATTTGTGGCCGTGCTATGTCTTACAGTCCCTTTGTCAACAGCTTCTTTGTCGAACCCGTCATATTGTAATAGAAGTCATCCATAGCAAATTTGCTAACGTTCGTTCGATTCTTCTATAATGTTATGACCATTTTCAGTCTTTAAAATTAATTGCTTTTGTATTGTAAACTTGTTTTTATGTTTATTAATTATTGTCCCATGCAGTTTTATTTATATTTATTGGAAAATGTTAGTTTTTTGTTTTACGTTGTAAGATTTAGCGGCGTTTAATATACCTTGCGGTAAATTCTTTTGTAGGATTTAAAATAATTCGAGGATAGTACTTTATCAGTTAGAATTTATTTTTGACATATATGACCAATTCTCTCCAATCGATCGTCTCCCTCACGTGGACACTAAGAATGCCCTTTGTTATCCATTTAGAGCACGGGGTCGGTTTTTTTAAAAACCTTGGATTTAAAACTTTTGTACGGACAGGTTAATATTTAAGTAATCAAGAAAGGTTTCATAAAAAGGAAAGAAAACATATTGTTCTTGAAAGAGAGTTGGTTATACGTTTAAAAAAATCCCATTTCTCTTTGCTGAGGAGATATTTTTAGATGGGGGCAATGTTACAAGGTGTGCATATCCCCTTTTTAAAGCTTTATTTCGGGTTGGTGGCATAATGGTGTCGGAACTATCAATGATGGCAATCTGAGCGTCATGGTCGGTACGATTCCCCATGCACAACAACCGATACTACTACCATTTTCAATATTTGAGATAATATTGTGTCGATTGGCAGTTTGCAGACGTGGCTGATTATTCGTGTGGGGCGAGTTCCTATGCGTCCATGTCAACCCAAAGGGTCCTTCAATAAGTTTCAGCGGTAGCTGTTCTTGTATTCATCCGCTCTCTTTTAATATGTTAATATTTTAGATCACCAATAACAAACAAATTTAGAGTTTTTTAAAAGAATTAAGTTATTCAAAAAGCAAGTTTCTATATTTTTCAAAAAAAATATTTATTGTAAAGGACCCTTGAGGTGACCCTGTAAATATCCATAGTTATTTTAACCTTCTTGAGATTTTATGGAGTGCGGGGGGGGCGACGTCTGAATTTTCAGACCATGACACTTCAAAATCTTTTCTCTTTACTAAATTCAAAATGCATAGACTGAAATTTAATATTATTTTTTTACGAAAAGTGCAGACCCCCACCTCCCTTGAAAATTTCTCTACAAAAAAAATTGGCGCTCATTAAGATAATTTTCAATGGAAAAACAAAATCAATTGACTCCAGTGTGAGAACCGTGCTCTGAATACCACCATAAATATCGGGGTTTCAGGTCATCGCACAGGACAACTGGGAAAACTCCATCCGACTTTATTTGGAACGCCATTTGAGCATTCTGGTGTAAGATAAACTTAGGTATGAAATTTGAAATTTTGGGACACGTATTTATATAAGCCACGGAAAATCTATCTCCCTGAGTGCTGACTGTTCAGTTACTACTAAAATATTTAAACCGTTCTAAAAAAAAGTTAAATAAAATTAACATCAATACAAACTTTGTTTTTTTTGAAGGATTTAAAGAATGATAAGGGTGTACTGGTTGCAATTTTTAAATTAGTATAAGTACAAAATGAATAGGAAAAATGAGCTAGGATCCGAGGTACGTTTTTTAAAATGGAACTTCAGTCATCTGAAGTAACACATAAACTTTTGTTTAAACCTTTAGCCCTCTCTGAATTAAATATCTTATGAATAATCTAAATCTTCAGAAAACCAGCTCAGCATGTATAAATGTTATCATACTCTTGAGGGTTAATACATATGAAAGAACTGATGATCCATTACAGAGCTGGAAAACGTATTGCTGCTGTTTACGTGCTGGCTTGTCAATATTGTTAATTCTCGTGCGATGCGGCGTAATCCAGTCTAATATTGTATACTCGTGCGATGGCGGTATTTTTAAGTCAATATTAGTTATTCCATCGTGCAGATGGCGTATCAGGTCAATATTTGTATTCTAAGTGCGAAGGCTTATCAGTCAATATTTAGTATTCTCTGGTAGCGAAGTGGCGTTATCAGGTCCCAATATTTGGTATTCTAGTGCGGAAAGGCCTTATCAGTCAATATGTGTATTTCTCGTGCGATGACGTATCAGTCAATATTGTATTCTTGTGCGAAGGCTTATCAGTCAATATTGTATTCTCGTGCGATGGCGTATCAGTCAATATTGTATTCTCGTGCGATGGCGTATCAGTCCAATATTGTATTCTAGTGCGATGGCTTATCAGTCAATATTGTATTTTCGTGGGATGGCGTATCAGTCAATATTGTATTCTCGTGCGATGGCGTATCAGGAGGAGGAATGTTTGTCAATCTAGAAAACGCCATATGAAGGGCTGTGATAAGAGAAAGGCCACCTTATCAGGGTTATGTCGAAAACTTCTATTGGAGGAACATTCCAGAAATGGTATACTGTGTATTATGATACCAAGACTCGGAGAAGAGTTAGCCATCATTCTACAGAGAAAGCTTATGCCATCAGGAAGGTCAGTCGGAAAATGTTGACATTACCTACCTAGGGATTTTATAAATTTAATCATACCGGAAATATAATTCTTCCATGTTCCAATGCCATTATCTATACAGGGTGTCCAAAAAGTCCCGGGTCGGTTAAATATTTTTCTGAATATTTAAAATACAGCTACAAAACCTTACACAAAGTTACTGGACATAAAAGTCTATTTTTATCACATATTCAGTGATCCGCTACTTCCTCAGGGGGGCGGCCCGCTAGGAGTCAGAAGAAAACCTTAAATGTAATCATAGGTCGATATGCATATCAAATAAAAGGTCTTTATTAGTAGAGTACAGAGCGCCGCAAACCCGACCTCAAAAGGATAACCGAGTCAAAAATGACAGCCGTTCAAAGATGGCTAGAGTTTGGGTCCAAAAAGTCCCGGGTCGGTTAAATATTTTTCTATATATTTAAAAATACAGCTACAAAACCTTACACAAAGTTACTGGTTACCTTACACAAACCTGTTTACAATTAATAATTGTTGTTGTAGAATAATAAGTTTCATTATTTGCAATGATTTAGTCACTAGAAGATTACTATTTACAGAGAACTTCTTCACATCAGATGCTCGAAGTGTCCGCCTTCTGTTGTTTGACAGTGAGCTAATCGGTGATAAAAGGCCTCCACAGCGTGTTGTAGTCCTGTTTTCTCACGTTCCAAACCACCACTTTCTTCTAAGATCCTGTTCCTCAATTCTTCACAAATCCCGTGGTTTTCTTTTATACACCCTATCTTTAAGATAACCCCAGAAAAAGAAATCCAAAGGAGTTAAGTCGGGGGAACGAGCAGGCCATTCAATGCCACCTCTCCTTCCGATCCATCTTTGAGGGAACATAACATTTAAGTAATCCCTTACAATATTCCTGTAGTGCGCGGGTGCTCCGTCTTGTTGAAACCAGATTTGAGCCAAGTTTTCACCAACAATATTTAGAAGAGCTGGTATTATACGGTTTCTGAGCATGTCAAGGTAGGAAACTCCGTCTAAAATTCCGTTGATAAAAAACGGCCCCACAATTCTTCCACGTAATATGCCGGCCCAGACATTCAACTTTTGTGGGTGTTGCGTGTGACCTTCTATCATCCAGTGCTTATTACTATCAGTCCAGTAACGGCATTTGTGTTTGTTTACATTGCCATTTAACATGAATGTAGCCTCGTCTAAAAAATACAATGTCATTTAGAAGGATTTAATTTGTATCTAACTTGGTCGTCATAATTTCACAAAAACTCAAGACGCTGTCAAAATCGTCTTCGTTTTAGTTCTTGATGCAATGTCAATTTGTATGGCTTGAAACCATTTTTATGCAAAATGTTTTGAACAGAGCTTTTGGACATATCATGATTGCCTGCAGCCGATCTGGAGCATTTCATGAGAATTCTCAATAAATGACTGAAGAACTTCCACACTCGAATCCTGATCGGTTGCACTTGGTGGACGACCACTTTCTAGGAAGATCAGAGGACAGTTCCATGAGTTACAAAAACGGTCTATTGTTCTCGTAACTGTTTGATTTTGATATTGGTTTTTCGGTTTGGAAATGAGTCATTGAATAGGTGTTGAACTTCACTGTGAGACCGTGTTAAATCCCCCCAACCACGCATCATTATGGTAACTCTCTCACGTTCACTAAGTGCCATAAACAAAGACAAGATATAACTAAGTTGAAACAGTTAAGAGTAAAAAACTGTTATGGTCTGTCTTTACTAACGAGTAAGAATGCCACTAATAACATCTAACTATAGCAAGAATGGTTACTGCCTACGGGAATACCTCTCAGAAATAATGAAACTTATTATTATACAACAACAAATAATTATTATACATAGTGTAATTATTTAACAGCTGTTCTAGGCTAGAATAATATTAGCAAGAACAGTGCTGCCAACAGCTACAAATTTCAAGTCTAACTCATTATTGGTAAAAAATGGACGTGAGGTGTTCTCAAATGACTGATTCAATTGTAAACAGTTTTGGGTTAGTAAAATTAAAATCAAAGAGCTCATCAGTGTATTTTTTATACTAAACTAAGTTGCAAACTCTAGCCATCTTTGATCTAGGATCACTGAATATGTGATAAAAATAAATTTTTATGTCCAGTAACTTTGTGTAAGGTTTTGTTAGCATTATTTTAAATATTCAGAAAAATATTTAAACCGACCCGGGACTTTTTGGACCCAAACTCTAGCCATCTTTGAACGGCTGTCATTTTTGACTCGGTTATCCTTTTGAGGTCGGGTTTGCGGCTTCTGTACTCTACTAATAAAGACCTTTTATTTGATATGCATATCGACCTATGATTACATTTAAGGTTTTCTTCTGACTCCTAGCGGGCCGCCCCCCTGAGGAAGTAGCGGATCAATGAATATGTGATAAAAATAGATTTTTATGTCCAGTAACTTTGTGTAAGGTTTTGTAGCTGTATTTTAAATATTCAGAAAAATATTTAACCGACCCGGGACTTTTTGGACCCAAACTCTAGCCATCTTTGAACGGCTGTCATTTTTGACTCGGTTATCCTTTTGAGGTCGGGTTTGCGGCTCTGTACTTACTAATAAAGACCTTTTATTTGATATGCATATCGACCTATGATTACATTTAAGGTTTTCTTCTGACTCCTAGCGGGCCGCCCCCTGAGGAAGTAGCGGATCAATGAATATGTGATAAAAATAGATTTTTATGTCCAGTAACTTTGTGTAAGGTTTTGTAGCTGTATTTTAAATATTCAGAAAAATATTTAACCGACCCGGGACTTTTTGGACCCAAACTCTAGCCATCTTTGAACGGCTGTCATTTTTGACTCGGTTATCCTTTTGAGGTCGGGTTTGCGGCTCTGTACTCTACTAATAAAGACCTTTTATTTGATATGCATATCGACCTATGATTACATTTAAGGTTTTCTTCTGACTCCTAGCGGGGCCGCCCCCCTGAGGAAGTAGCGGATCATGAATATGTGATAAAAATAAATTTTTATGTCCAGTAACTTTGTGTAAGGTTTTGTAGCATTATTTTAAATATTTAGAAAAATATTTAACCGACCCGGGACTTTTTGGACCCAAACTCTAGCCATCTTTGAACGGCTGTCATTTTTTACTCGGTTATCCTTTTGAAGTCGGGTTTGCGGCTCTGTACTCTACTAATAAAGACCTTTTATTTGATATGCATATCAACCTATGCTTACATTTAAGATTTTCTTCTGACTCCTAGCGGGCCGCCCCCCTGAGGAAGTAGCGGATCACTGAATATGTGATAAAAATAGATTTTTATGTCCAGTAACTTTGTGTAAGGTTTTGTAGCTCTATTTTAAATATTTTGGAAAATATTTAACCGACCCGGGACTTTTTGGACACCCTGTATATATAAAAGAAAGTCGTGTTAGTTACACTATTTATAACTCAAGAACGGCTGATCCTATTTGGCTGAAAATTGGTAGGGAGGTAGCTAAGGACTGGAGAAGGACATAGGATACTTTTTATCCCGATTCAGCAATCCGCCCCACTGGTCTCTAAAGGTTACGGAAATACCCGTAAGAAATCCATTGCAGCAAAACACATGTTATTAAGTGAAAGAGCCTGTTCAAATTTATTCAGCTGTTCTTTGTAAAACATGTATAATGCGACAAACAAATATGTTTATATAATTTAATTACGATTTTAAATTTCTTTACATTTATAGTTTAAAAGCATAAAGTAAGCTTAATAGAATCAGCAAATTTTGTTTCAATAAAATAAAAACCATACGCAATTTCGTTAAACTTAAATAAAACATTCTGAATTTGAGCACAAGAAACTTTTGCAGGCTTCGAAAACGCTCTGCCTATTGCCATAAAGAGACTTTGCTCACCATTGATCGATTGTCCACCGTGTCTGTGCAGAAATTCAAGGAAAATTTCAAATGTTTTGCACCATTTGTTTTAGAGATATCCCGAGGACAGACTGACAGAAGAGTAGTTTTTGAAGGCCTCACTTCGCTAACGCCCAGCCAAAACGAACATGGACAAAAGAAAGGAAACAAATATGCGGACCAAACTCAAGACGCTGTATACATATGTTGCAACAAACAACAATTATAATTTAATTTATCACGTATTTCATCAAGTTTATTTCCGACTCTTAATATTTATTTGTCAATATACTTGATTGTCAATACCTATCAAGGAGTGAACTTACTACTATTATCTAATTAGAGGCAAAAAAGCAAATAAAGCAAAAATCTGGCGAGTGTTCTATTGTGCCGAGTCATTAAATCAATCCCGATACTGGGTGAAAATAAACCGACACACGCGCGTATCCACTCAGGGGCGCGCGGGAAAACAAAAGCAAAGCATCACAATACCTCTATCCGCTCCTGTCGCGTCTGTTCGCGATTCCAATTCCTCTGGAACCAAACACGTTACTGGTGCGTGTGAACATACTGCATATGGACAGTATCTCAGGTTTATGTACACATGACTGCAGGTACGTCGATACCACTCTCCGCTCCTGTCGCGTCTGTTCGCGATTCCAATTCCTCTGGAACAAAACACGTTACTCGTGCGTGTGAGCATACTGCACATGGACAGTATCTCAGGTTTATGTACACATGACGGCAGGACGTCGATACCTCTATCCGCTCCTGTCGCGTCTGTTCGCGATTCCAATTCCCCTGAAACAAGACACGTTTACTAGTGCGTGTGAGCATACTGCACATGGACAGTATCTCGGGTTTATGTACACAAGACCGGCAGGACGTCGATATCTCTATCCGAGCTCCTTCTGTCGTGTCTGTTCGCGATTCCAATTCCCCTGAAACAAAACACGTTACTCGTGCGTGTGAGCATACTGCACATGGACAGTATCTCAGGTTTATGTACACAAGACGGCAGGACGTCGATACCTCTATCCGCTCCTGTCGTGTCTGTTCGCGATTCCAATTCCCCTGAAACAAGACACGTTACTCGTGCGTGTGAGCATACTGCACATGGACAGTATCTCAGGTTTATGTACACATGACGGCAGGACGTCGATACCTCTATCCGCTCCTGTCGTGTCTGTTCGCGATTCCAATTCCCCTGAAACAAAACACGTTACTCGTGCGCGTGTTGAGCATACTGCACATGGACAGTATCTCAGGTTTATGTACACATGACGGCAGGACGTCGATACCTCTATCCGCTCCTGTCGTGTCTGTTCGCGATTCCAATTCCCCTGGAACAAAACACGTTACTTCGTGCGTGTGAGCATACTGCACATGGACAGTATCTCAGGTTTATGTACACATGACGGCAGGGACGTCGATACCTCTATCCGCTCCTGTCGCGTCTGTTCGCGATTCCAATTCCCCTGAAACAAGACACGTTACTCGTGCGTGTGAGCATACTGCACATGGACAGTATCTCAGGTTTATGTACACATGACGGCAGGACGTCGATACCTCTATCCGCTCCTGTCGTGTCTGTTCGCGATTCCAATTCCCCTGGAACAAAACACGTTACTCGTGCGTGTGAGCATACTGCACATGGACAGTATCTCAGGTTTATGTACACATGACGGCAGGACATCGATACCTCTATCCGCTCCTGTCGTGTCTGTTCGCGATTCCAATTCCCCTGGGACAAAACACGTTACTCGTGCGTGGTGAGCATACTGCACATGGACAGTATCTCAGGTTTATGTACACATGACGGCAGGACGTCGATACCTCTATCCGCTCCTGTCGTGTCTGTTCGCGATTCCAATTCCCTGGAACAAAACACGTTACTCGTGCGTGTGAGCATACTGCACATGGACAGTATCTCAGGTTTATGTACACATGACGGCAGGACGTCGATACCTCTATCCGCTCCTGTCGCGTCTGTTCGCGATTCCAATTCCCCTGGAACAAAACACGTTACTCGTGCGTGTGAGCATACTGCACATGGACAGTAATCTCAGGTTTATGTACACATGACGGCAGGACGTCGATACCTCTATCCGCTCCTGTCGCGTCTGTTCGCGATTCCAATTCCCCTGGAACAAAACACGTTACTCGTGCGTGTGAGCATACTGCACATGGACAGTATCTCAGGTTTATGTACACATGACGGCAGGACGTCGATACCTCTATCCGCTCCTGTCGCGTCTGTTCGCGATTCCAATTCCCCTGGAACAAGACACGTTACTCGTGCGTGTGAGCATACTGCACATGGACAGTATCTCAGGTTTATGTACACATGACGGCAGGACGTCGATACCTCTATCCGCTCCTGTCGTGTCTGTTCGCGATTCCAATTCCCTGGAACAAAACACGTTACTCGTGCGTGTGAGCATACTGCACATGGACAGTATCTCAGGTTTATGTACACATGACGGCAGGACGTCGATACCTCTATCCGCTCCTGTCGTGTCTGTTCGCGATTCCAATTCCCCTGGAACAAAACACGTTACTCGTGCGTGTGAGCATACTGCACATGGACAGTATCTCAGGTTTATGTACACATGACGGCAGGACGTCGATACCTCTATCCGCTCCTGTCGCGTCTGTTCGCGATTTCCAATTCCCCTGGAACAAAACACGTTACTCGTGCGTGTGAGCATACTGCACATGGACAGTATCTCAGGTTTATGTACACATGACGGCAGGACGTCGATACCTCTATCCGCTCCTGTCGTGTCTGTTCGCGATTCCAATTCCCCTGGAACAAAACACGTTACTCGTGCGTGTGAGCATACTGCACATGGACAGTATCTCAGGTTTATGTACACATGACGGGCAGGACGTCGATACCTCTATCCGCTCCTGTCGCGTCTGTTCGCGATTCCAATTCCCCTGGAACAAAACACGTTACTCGTGCGTGTGAGCATACTGCACATGGACAGTATCTCAGGTTTATGTACACATGACGGGCAGGACGTCGATACCTCTATCCGCTCCTGTCGTGTCTGTTCGCGATTCCAATTCCCCTGGAAACAAAACACGTTACTCGTGCGTGTGAGCATACTGCACATGGACAGTATCTCAGGTTTATGTACACATGACGGCAGGACGTCGATACCTCTATCCGCTCCTGTCGCGTCTGTTCGCGATTCCAATTCCCCTGGAACAAAACACGTTACTCGTGCGTGTGAGCATACTGCACATGGACAGTATCTCAGGTTTATGTACACATGACGGCAGGACGTCGATACCTCTATCCGCTCCTGTCGTGTCTGTTCGCGATTCCAATTCCCCTGGAACAAAAACACGTTACTCGTGCGTGTGAGCATACTGCACATGGACAGTATCTCAGGTTTATGTACACATGACGGCAGGACGTCGATACCTCTATCCGCTCCTGTCGTGTCTGTTCGCGATTCCAATTCCCCTGGAACAAAACACGTTACTCTGGTGCGTTGTGAGCATACTGCACATGGACAGTATCTCAGGTTTATGTACACATGACGGCAGGGACGTCGATACCTCTATCCGCTCCTGTCGTGTCTGTTCGCGATTCCAATTCCCCTGGAACAAAACACGTTACTCGTGCGTGTGAGCATACTGCACATGGACAGTATCTCAGGTTTATGTACACATGACGGCAGGACGTCGATACCTCTATCCGCTCCTGTCGCGTCTGTTCGCGATTCCAATTCCCCTGGAACAAGACACGTTACTCGTGCGTGTGAGCATACTGCACATGGACAGTATCTCAGGTTTATGTACACATGACGGCAGGACGTCGATACCTCTATCCGCTCCTGTCGCGTCTGTTCGCGATTCCAATTCCCCTGGAACAAAACACGTTACTCGTGCGTGTGAGCATACTGCACATGGACAGTATCTCAGGTTTATGTACACATGACGGCAGGGACGTCGATACCTCTATCCGCTCCTGTCGCGTCTGTTCGCGATTCCAATTCCCCTGGAAACAAAACACGTTACTCGTGCGTGTGAGCATACTGCACATGGACAGTATCTCAGGTTTATGTACACATGACGGCAGGACGTCGATACCTCTATCCGCTCCTGTCGTGTCTGTTCGCGATTCCAATTCCCCTGAAACAAAACACGTTACTCGTGCGTGTGAGCATACTGCACATGGACAGTATCTCAGGTTTATGTACACATGACGGCAGGACGTCGATACCTCTATCCGCTCCTGTCGTGTCTGTTCGCGATTCCAATTCCCCTGGAACAAAACACGTTACTCGTGCGTGTGAGCATACTGCACATGGACAGTATCTCAGGTTTATGTACACATGACGGCAGGACGTCGATACCTCTATCCGCTCCTGTCGTGTCTGTTCGCGATTCCAATTCCCCTGGAACAAAACACGTTACTCGTGCGTGTGAGCATACTGCACATGGACAGTATCTCAGGTTTATGTACACATGACGGCAGGACGTCGATACCTCTATCCGCTCCTGTCGTGTCTGTTCGCGATTCCAATTCCCCTGGAACAAAACACGTTACTCGTGCGTGTGAGCATACTGCACATGGACAGTATCTCAGGTTTATGTACACATGACGGCAGGACGTCGATACCTCTATCCGCTCCTGTCGTGTCTGTTTCGCGATTCCAATTCCCCTTGAACAAAACAAGGGTTACTGGTGCGTGTGTGCATACTGCACATGACAGTATCTCAGGTTTATGTACACATGACGGCAGGACGTGGATACCTCTATTCGCTCCTGTCGTGTCTGTTCGCGATTCCAATTCCCCTGAACAAAAACACGTTACTCGTGCGTGTGGATACTGCACATGGACAGTATCTCAGGTTTATGTACACATGGCGGCAGGACGTCGATACCTTATTTGCTCCTGTCGTGTCTGTTCGCGTTTCGAATTTTTTAGTCTATGTGACGTTTAGTCATTAACACTAGTGAAAGCATTAGATTTTAGATGTTTGAAACCGTTTTAGTTGTTTTTTTTCTTTAAGAGATTTTGGTATAAAACTCAAGTACTCGTACTTGTGATTTGTGCCCGGGACATCATGTCCAGTGATAAACGCCTGGACTGGATTCTAAGTAGCTTTTGGATATGTTTAACCCTTTTCTTTTACTTTTTAACTTCTTTCTGTTGGAGATTTTCGTATGTATTAATACCTCCTTCACCCGACGAAGAGGATAGACTCCAATCCTCAACTCTTTGTGTTATACATTTTGTAACCTATAAACGACGGAAAAATGTCCGAAATCCTTTCAAACCTTCTATCGTAAAAACCAAACTTAAAAAGCTCAGTAAATATGTGTAACAAAGCTCAGTAAATATGTCTTGATATCAATGTAACTAATTAATAATTAATTTTGTAGGAGTTTTTCTTTTATTAAGAATATAAAGGTAATTTCTTTTGTTCCACAAATACAATTATAGCATAGTTGCAAATACGAATTTCATTGTTTCGTATATTTATAAATCGAAGGCGTAACAAGTTTTCGAATTCTATTCAATGTGATGGACCGTTATAAATAGCACCATTATTGTGTTCCAGGTGGAAGTCAGCAATATGAAACTGAAGTCAAACGACCTCGTTGCTGCTTTTATGAAGAGTGGAATGAAGTTCGTTGTTACATTTTTCACATTTTGTGACGCAGCCACTCTAATTGCCTCGCCGATACAAAGCTGTCTGCTCTCTCGACTCGAGCGTGTTCTTTTTGAAGTCACGATAGATTGAAGCGGACGTGATCAATCAAGTATATAAGTATTTGAGTAAGTATACGCGCTGCAAACTTTCACATTGGGAATAGATTTGCGGCATTTGGGATCCGAGTATATAGGTGCATTATATTATTTACATACTTGATGTTGACCATGTTATTTATGTCTCTCTAAAAAATCCCCTGTTTTGTTTGTTTAATGAAGATGTTCGTAATTATAACACAAGTCTTTAAGGTCGTTGTAGGTTGAGTAAAACTTTGATGAGTCATTACAGTGATGTCAAAGAGAGTTTTACAATAAGTTTAGTAACCTCATTAATAAGTATAACATGCAGACATTTAAAAAGAGAAGTTAATTGCCTGTTTCTTGAAGAACCCGTTTTATTCTTTGAACTGACTTCCTGACATGTCAATGTATATATCCTTTTAATTTAATAATTTTGTTATTTCATTACTTTTTATCTTGTTGTTACTTTGCTAGGTTCAGACCAACCAGCATTGTTATCTATGAGCCATATTTTATTCATAAACCCCCTTTAAAACATTAATTTATTCGTTAATTTTTATTTTTGTTATTTATATGTTGTTTCAATGTATTTGATTGGTATATACTGCCGTTAATATTGCTCTCTTTTCTGTTTTATAATAATTACTTTTATATGGAGTGTTTTTATATTATTAGATTCATTTATTAAGTTTTAAAGTTAATATTTTAACCACGTTAGTCTACAGAAACCACAAGGATCTCATTTTTACTTTGTTATTTTAAAAAATGCCAGTTTTTAAAAATATTTTAATATATATTATTAATACTTCTTTTTAATAATTCTGACGAGGCATTTGACTGAAATTTGATTTTGTCACTGCATGTAACAGTAAAAATGATTTGATTTGACATGTCCATTTAACCTTCACTAGATGGTTTGATAGGTCGATCAACACAAGTAATGTATGCCTGATAACATACAAGGCCTTTTTTTGCAATTAACCACCTTTCTGTGTATTTTTTTTGTTACAAAACACACTCAAATCTTTGAATTGGAATAAAGGTATCAAATACACACATCATACATTAATAATCTAGTTGTTTCATTCGTTAGTAATTTAAGCAGAAAAATCCACATCATGTGAATTGTGTTCATATAAAACTTGTTTCTGATAAAACTCAGTAACGAGAAGTTTTATTAAAGAATTATATGATCAGTAACACATGGGCGTAATTTTAGATGAATATCTTAAGTCGTTTTTTTCTTAAGTTGCTTAATGCTCAAACCACGGTGTCGAGTAACACCACTTCTTTGAGGTTGCATGCAAATTTTCAAATCTATAAAATTTTACATATAATTTTAGCTGCCATTTGGGCTCTGAGTAAATAGGTAATTAAGAGTTTATATATTTATTTGAATACATACATGATGTTAATAAATTACTTCATCAAATTACACTAGATGGTTTGTCAGGTCGAAATAAATAAGAAATACCAGATAAAGTACTGACCTACTTTTGTAGTGTGACAACCTGTTCTGTGTATATTTTCTCTGTACAAAAAACACTCACGTCTTCAAATTGAAAAAGGTGTAAAAATTCCGAATTTATTAATATACTCATGCCTCAATTCGTAATGGTTTTAAGAAAACTCAAATCGTGTGAGTGTTTGTCATATAAAAACGTTTTCTCCAATAAATCAATCACGATTAAAATAAGATATAAGAATAGTAAAACGTGGTGTAATTTTAGATGATTATTTTAAAAGGGCCTTCACTGGGGTTGCATGCAAAATTTCTAGCCCTAGATCTACATATTGTGTTACTATGTACTGATTATTCATTTTACAATGTATATTTACTTTACTATTAGACTTCAGGACTAGGGATCGTTTATATAAAATAAAAACAAAATAGGACCTTAATGTAAATCCTTGAGGTACTGAGTCGGCATGTAAAATTTCTAGCCTGTATCTATATTAATTGTGTTATTATGTACTGGTTAAGTCATCTGTATGTATATTTACTTTACTATAAACTTTAGGACTAGGATCGTTTATTTAAATAAAAACAAAATAGGACGTAATGTAAATCCTTGAGGTACTGAGTCGGCGTGTACAATTTTCTAGCCTGTATCTATATATTGTGTTACTATGTACTGATTAGTCATTTACATGTATATGTACTTTACTATAAACTTCAGGACTAGGATCGTTTATATACATAAAAACAAAACATGACCTCATGTAAATCCTTGAAATACTTAAGTCGGCATGTACAATTTCCAGCCTGTTATCTATATATTGTGTTATTATTGTACTCATTAGTCATCTGAATGTATATTTACTTTACTATAAAACTTCAGAACTAGGATCGTTTTATATAAATATAAAACAAAATAGGACCTAGTGTAAATCCTTGAAGTACGGAGTCTGCATGAAAAAATTTCTAGCGTGTATGTATATATTGTTTATTATGTACTGATTAGTCATCTCCATGTATATTTACTTATTGCTATAAACTTCAGGACTAGGACAAGTTCATTATAAATTAAAAACAAAATAGGGAACTAAAGTAGACCCTTGAATTACTCCATCTATTCAGGTTTTTATTGAACCACATTAACCAGTCTGAGGGGAAAATACTACATGTTTCCTGCTTCTAAGATCCAGACTACGTCTGTCATACTAAATATTAAATAACAATTCTTTGTTTAAGATTGTTTTTTGACGATGGAAATTTTGAAAGGATAACATGATTTCGGTCATTTCCTATCTTTATAGGTTATGAAAGGTATAACGTAACCTTTCGATGGTTGGGAATCTATCCTCTTCGTCAGGTGGGGGAGGTATTAATCCAATCCTCGAAACGTTGTGTGTTGTACTTTTTTATAACCGAAGATAAATAACAATGTTTTTTAATATATTATTACTAACGACTAATAATGTTCCGAACGCAGTTAAAAACGTTACAAACTTTCAGTCCGTCCTCACACCGCATAGGAATGTAAATCAGCTGATGTTAAACATAAACAGCTGTTACTTACGTCGCACGCTGTACATTACACCAATCACATAAAACAAAACGCGGGAAATAAACGTCGCTGGGTCGTCAACAGTTTTGGCGGTTTCTGGAGCAGTAGAATCAACACTCGAATTTAACAACGCCACAAAACAATGTACGTGCAAGGGGAAACAGAAAGCAAAGCTTTATGACAAATATGTGGCTCTCTGCACCTGTTTACTATTCCCGTTCCCGGGACAAACCCATCAGAACGTAGCGGCAACCCTGCTGCAGCCCATACTGTACTATGTACACCACACTGTGAGTGAATACGGCGTACTCACAAAACACGGAGCCCTTTGAAGCCCTGCTCTTACTAATTAGAGATTCGCTGTACGAGATACACTTAGATGTTTCATTTATTTTACTTCTCCTCGCTGGTATTCCTCACAAGATTTTCCTCTTTCTCGTGTGTGTTTATCCGTGTAGCCTATTTCACACACATTTAACTGCAAGGTAAATTCTGTTTATCTCAATTCACAAGCACGATATACCATACCTTTCAAGTTAACACATTAAAAATAAAGAGAAATCATGTTTCATTAGATGACACCTATTTTTTACGAACAAAAATTAATATTTGTTTTAAACATCTTTAACACAAAATCATATAATTTTTAATATTATTATTTAAATTAATGGTAATGACCACTCTAAGCTTAAAATTATTAATTGCGTTAACATTGTAAATAGTTTTGTCCAAAATGTATTACCACAATAGAAATCGTTTATTTATTTCATACACTTGGTTTAATTGCAATCCATTTCAATATTTTAGGGTATCTATTAGTGAAATGTTTTTATTAATTTAATTTGTCTCAATTTAACATCTCGGGATCATTATTTATTCTTTTATACGTTGCTATTACTTTTACTTGAACGTTGATATTTGGATAAGGTATTAATAGGTTTTAAAAGCCTCCGGATATAAACCTTTTGTTTCAATAATTGGCAATATTAGTTACTTCTTAGGAGACGTGTGCTCAGTTATTATTGAATACAGTTTTAGAATTCTGTTCCGGTCGGAAACGGCCTATATTGGTAACCTGGCCGATTCGTGTTCCAAGGGTAACATACTCCTTAAAATTTATTGGGCTGAAGCGTTTAGGCGAAGCCGTATTACTCAAGGAGTATGCTGGACAAGCTTTTCCTCTTACTGTCTTGTCTATACGCTCGATATACTGCTTGAAAACGTGTAGACTAATGCTGATACTGTTACGATTGTAGGAATTTTGACATGGATAGATGTCAAGTTCCTGTATATGCAAACGGAGTTCGAATAATGGCTCACTGGATTATTTCTGTGGGTATTTGAGAGAACCGTCTTAGTAGAGAACAGTATGTTTTAACAGTTTGCATCATAGAGAAAAACCACTGATGGAGCAAGAAATATTACAAGGCCTGCAGAAATTAAATGATACATTAGTGATAATTGAAACTCGAATACGCAATCATTATATACATTTAAGCATTACTATAAACTAGTAAATAAGCAACATGTAGCTTTAATGTAGAAATTGTTGCATAATGTT
>NW_025785307.1:0-20135 GCF_021130785.1 Homalodisca vitripennis
TCGAAGTGGGTAAACTCGCTCGTGAAAGGTCACAGCTGAGGACGCATTGTTTGTTTGGTATTCCATTGTGATGTTGGAGTGTGAAGGATCAGAACAGTTGTCACCACAGAAAACATTAGTTTTTGTTGACTTTGACCGTCTGTACGCTCGAAGTGGGTAAACTCGCTCGTGAAAGGTCACAGCTGAGGACGCATTGTTTGTTTGGTATTCCATTGTGATGTTGGAGTGTGAAGGATCAGAACAGTTGTCACCACAGAAAACATTAGTTTTTGTTGACTTTGACCGTCTGTACGCACGAAGTGGGTAAACTCGCTCGTGAAAGGTCACAGCTGAGGACGCATTGTTTGTTTGGTATTCCATTGTGATGTTGGAGTGTGAAGGATCAGAAAACAGTTGTCACCACAGAAAAACATTAGTTTTGTGTTGGACTCTTTGAACCGTCTGTTCGCTCGAAGTTGGGTAAACTCGCTCCGTGAAAGGTCACAGCAGAGGAAGCATTGTTTGTTTGGTATTCCATTGTGAATGTTGGAGTGGTGATGGATTCAGAACAGTAACCTGCACCTTTTTATATTTTTAAGATTGCCCTATAGTATATAAAAAGAAATTTACATGCCATACCTACAAATAGATCTGTACATAACCATATGACTAGAAACTCAAATTCTCTTAGAATATCTCAATGTAGTCTTAAAACCACTTTGAATTGTTTTGCTGAAACAGGCATTAAACTCTAAAACTCTCTTCCTTTCTCATCTTAAATCTCTTGCAATTAATTGTTTCAAGAAAAGTGTAAAAAAGCTATTGATTAATATCAGCCCATATGACATCAGTGATTATTATGCTGTAATTGTATAGACACTTGTTACTAGGCCTAGGCAATGCATATCATATATGATAGTTCATGCTGAATTTGTTTCTGACACTGCTATACATTGTAAACATGTTCTGGCAATAAAGAATTTGATTTGATTTAATATGTTGATATATATATATATATATATGGTGCGGCTTCATAGCACCTAATCTTTTAGCACCTAATCTCATACCACCTACAGAAAAAAAGTCGTCATTTAGGTGCTGTGATATTAGGCGCTATAAGTTTAGGTACTGTGCAACGATCCACGGTTCGTTTAGGTGCCGTGAGACTGTTTCAAGTTTCAGTGTCACAGCACCTCTCGCTTTGTTCCAAAGGGGCCTTGGTGGGGACAGAGGGGATGGAGGAGAATCCAACCTTGCCCCTCACCCCGCTCCCGTCGACCCGCCATTACTGTCCTCTACAGCAGGGCGAGCAGTCGACAGCACAAGGCGAGGCGACACGAGATAGACAATTGTCTCCTCGCACAAGAGAAGGGTCCGTGCGCATGGCGTGCGGCGGTTGTTGATTACAACTAATAATGGCACCAAAAATTATTTACCTTACGTCCCTACGTCAGACAAAGTAAATATTTTATACACGTAAGTATCATGACTTGCATAAAAAGCAAATTTATTTGGATTAAAATGTAACATCCATAGGGAATTTCAACCATTATAAGAAACTATAGTTTAGCTTTTTAACCTCCCAATGTTCTATAACAGTGAAATTTGACTCACGAGTTTTATACTTTCAGCCAAAAATCTAGCTATTTCATGCCAAACTGCTAGATAAGTGTTATAATGAACACAAGTACTATACATATATGATGTTTTTGTGAACCAAATACGAGATTACTTAAAATAACCCGAACGATGTTAGAAGCATTGAAAGACTCGACAGAGTGTAAAGCGCACAGACGATTCTTCTTTATCTTAAAATCAATAGAGTTCTTATTTAGACCAATAAGAGCATATGTACCAAGTTAGAAGTCACTAGGGCCTTTATAATAAGAGTTCAACGGACGCACAACAACCATTTCAATAAAGCCTTTCGATTCTTCATAAAGCGTTAATAAATAGGCGGTTCTTTACATTGCATTAAAAATATATATTTATTTCATAATTACTATATAAACTTATAAGTCAAACTGCAATTTCTATAATTCAATTCCATAAAATAACGAAACTAACCTGAGCTTATTTATAGTAAAAAAAATCAAACTGTACAAAAAATGGATTATATTAGTTTTTAATATTTAACACAATGCTGTTTCTCCGTGTTATCAAGATGAGTGATTGTGCCGTTTGCGACGATCTTCTGCCTGATGTGAGTGCCTGTTTGTTCTCAATGTAAAACAAATCTACACTTCGTTTGTGCTGATATTTTAGAAAGCACATGGAATCGCATGGGACAAGTACGTCGTGAATCATGGAAGTGTAAGAACTGCTGCTCAGGTAAGAGTAAATAGCAAAAATAAACAATTACTAAGGACATTTTTGGCCAAATTGCAAAGAAGTTTTGTCAAAATGGAGGATACCGTTAAGGCTCAATTTAAAAATATGATATTACTTTTAAGAAAACAAATGGGTGAATTTAAGGAGCCCATACGATTTTTTTTTATTATTGCTTATAAATTTGTAATGCTTATAATTACATTTTTTTGTACATATTGTTTAATGCTGCTTTATTCTAAGTAATATTATAATAATCTCGTGGTATACCATTTATTAGATTTACACTGCTTTTGGCTAGTTTATGAATTTAGTTTAAGTGAAGACAATGTTATGGAAAATATGAATTGGACAATGAACACTAAGATAATTGTAATTATGATTCAACTGAACTCCCGCACGCGCGGCTTGATGTTGCACTGGGAGGTAAATTTTTATTTATATTATGTATTTTTAGATAATAAATAAGATTGAACTTTAACTTGAACCTGAAAAATTGATTTAAGGAATATTATTTTAATATTCTATTAAAAAGTGCATAATTGTTGTCTATCAATGGCATGAGTATACATTTTAAAAAGGTGAAGATGTCTAAATTCTTTCAATCTGGCTTATGGGCTTATATGAAAATAATATCAATAGTACGATTACAAATAAGACCTACATATTACACATAAAAATGAATCACAACATATTCTTATTTCGACAAAATTTTAGTAATCCGTTGAAATGTTAAGAAATTTTATAAGAAGAGGTGGATAAAAATAGTTGCCTGGAATATTTTACAATTTGAAAACTATTCTAATATTGTTTCATAATCGAATTTTAACTGAGTATTTAAAAGTTGTTGACACTCAGTTCAAACAGGCAGAAACATTTTAATACAAATTAAATTTCAGAACGGTGCTTGATCAGTAGATACGTAGACAGCAAATTTTTTTTTATATATATACTTAAATATATATATATACTTTAGTAGATATGAATATGAGGGTTCTAGCGCACTTTTTGGAGTAAACAGAAAACCAACGGAAAAATACTGTCTAAATGACAATAAACGAATCTGTAAAATCAAACAGTAAACCACGAATGAAAAATTAACCGAATCCGTTCCAAAAGCGACCCAGAATCCCCTACTGACCAAAAATGAAAAATCACGAATGAAACCGAATCTATAGCTGTTTGCTTCTACTTTCTTGAGCTGTCAAATCAATCTATTTGAAATGTCTGCTACGACGAAAAAATCTTCTACTCTACAAAGTTAATTGTAACACAGTCTTTATCTTTAATAGTCTTCTTTCCAGTAACAATCAAGTGGAATTCTCTTTTATTCAATTCTTTAATCTTTTTTTCATCCAAAACAGTCAAAAATCTGTTCGGCAAGTGTACTTTATAATCTTCTAACTCGGCAATTATAGTCATCCCAAATTTATCTTTCAGTTTCTCCAAATTCAAAATCTTATATTTCTTTTTTTCTTCTAATTCCATTAATTTCTTATACTCTTTGAATCTTAGTTCACCAACTTCATTCAGCTCCTTTAGTAGCTCCATTATTTAGTAGGAAGAAAATTTAGTAACAAAATTGAAAATCAACATTTTTTAAATACAAAATCCCGGGGTTTTGACCCTAAAAACACGGTTTTTAGGGTCAAAATCGCGCATCTTAATGTGCAAACACACTAGAGTTTTTTGAAAAATCCTTAAAATCTACTGAATTATTGCGGATTTTAACCATAAAAGTTGATTTTTCCTTAATAAAAAAGATATTTTTACTAAATAGTGAAAATTGAAGCATTCAAAATTTTCCTTAATAAATGGCGGGTGACAAAATGTCATGTCCATTCTGCAAAAAAGAAATTTTTAAGAAGAAACTTCGATCGACATTATAACTCAAAGATTCACTTAAAGAACAAAGACATTTACTACAAGGAATTGAATCATTTAAGACAATGGGCCAAAGAAAATCAAATTGACGATCACGAAAAGATGTTCAATATTGAACAATTACGAGAATTAAAGAGAAATTTCAAAGTTGAAAAGAAAAATCTCAATCTATTTAAATGATGAAAAAATTAATTCAATCGCTGAAAAATTGGCTATCGAAACTAATGATAAAACAAAGTCTGAAATGATCGAAGAAATTGATAAACACAAATCTGAAAATATCATTGATGTAGAAGTTTTATTCGTCTATACACGGTCTTTTCAAGCAATACATTTTAACGAATTTAAACGATAATTTCATGCCACTTTACAAATATCTTTCTATTTTGCGGCCAGAGATTAAGAGTTTAATAGAAAAATTTCAAGAAACTGTGAAAAACAGTAAAGGATATATCTCTTTGGAATGTGAATATGAACGAACTTTAGTGAACGGTGAAACGCAAATTTGCCCAATGTATTTTACTATAAAAAGCAGACGAAATACTTGACGTAAACGAACTTTATTTCTAAACAATTTAATAAATTATCACATCGAGAACAGACAAATCATCCAAATAGGGTTCAGGATGGACATTTAAAAGATGCAAACAACTAGTTTTGAGCCTTAATAAACACGAATTTATGAACGCAGGATCATATATCGATTTACCCCCAGAGATAAAGGTAAAGAAAGCTTGTGTAAATATAAAAAATAAAGATGATTTTTGCTTTATTTACTCAATCAGATGTGCTATTGAAAAACCCGAAAGAGACTGTGAACGCGCAAAGCAATACAAAAAATTCGTGAACGATGAAATATTTTCTGGGTTCGACTATCCTATGTCTTTAAAAAGATATACAAATTATTTGAAAAACGAAGCAGTAAAGCAAAGTATAATTATCCGAAAATGTCTGTAAATGTCTATAGTTTTGATGAAAAACTCAATATTGTTCCGTTGCAAATTTCAGAAGTTTATGACGCCAAATTAGAAATCAATTTATTGTATGTAAAACAAGATGAAAAATCTCATTATGTTTTGATAACAGATTTAAACAAACTTGTATTTTCTCAGTTATCTAAGTGTAAAAATAAAAAATTTCTTTGTAGAAGATGTTTAAGCCATTTCTACAAATCTAGCGCTTTAGCTGATCATTTAGAAATTTGTAAGCAACATGAAGTTTGTAAACCAGTTATGCCGTTTCCTGGTCAAACAACTAAATTCACTAATTATCAAAAGAAGTTTAGCCATCCGTACGTTATTTATATGGATTTTGAGAGTATATTAGAGAAAAATACCGACATGTAAGAATAATCCTCAAAGATCGACTACAACCAAGATTCAGAAGCACATTCCTTATGGTTTTACTCTTTATTTTAGTGTCGAACGTGACCAAGCGCATGTACAAACCGATATGTTATCGAGCCAAAAATGAAGAAGATTTGCCGAATGTTCCAAAACAATTGTTTGAAGAGCTCAATAAATTATCGAAATACATAGCTAAAAAATATAATTCTAAGAACCAAAAACCCATGAAATTAACTGAAGAAGAAGAAATTTCGTATCAAAATTCAAACGTTTGTCATATCTGTGAATGGTCTGCTTATGATGTTGGGTCAATTCAGTATGGTTTTACTCCTGATAATTGGAGAGATAAGAGTTATAATAAAGTACGAGATCATTGTCATTTAACCGGCAAATTTCGAGGTGCTGCTCATTTATCTTGTAACTTGAATCTCAAATTTCCTCAAAATATTCCCGTTTTCTGCCACAATATGTCAAATTACGATGCTCATTTGTACATAAAAGAATTGGCTAAACAGTATGGTAATGTTGATTTGATCGCAAACACCGATGAAAAATACATAAATTATTCAGTAAATTCAGGATATGGGTATGAGTTTTGAAGATGATAAACCAAGAAAGTTCATCAAGTTTTCTTTCGTAGATACGTTCAGATTTATGGCATCGTCTATAGAAAAGTTAGCTAAAAACCTCAAAAAAGATGATTTCAAACATACAAATCATTTTATACAAGATGGTCTGAACGCAATTCTAGATAGACAACCAAATGACGAAGAAGAAATCTTTAAAATTCTATCTGGAAAAGGCATATTTCCTTACGAATTTATCGACAGTATTGAAAAACTTGATTACACAGAAGAATTGAGAATTCAAGATTTCTATTCACTTTTGACAGACGAGAGCATATCTGAGAAAGATTTTCAACACTACTTAAATGTTTGGAACAAATTAAAAGTAAAAAAATCTAGGAAATTACTCCGATCTCTATAACATTCAAGATGTTCTATTGCTCGCTGATATCTTTGAAAATTTTAGGAATATTTGTTTGAATTGTTATAAGCTTGATCCAGCACACTATCTAACAGCTCCCAGTCTTGCATGGGATGCTATGTTAAAATTAACGAAGATAGAATTACAATTAATTAGTGATTATAATATGTATTTGATGATCGAAAAAGGTATTCGCGGAGGCATTTCTCAATGTATTAAACGATATGTGAAAGCAAATAACAAATATTTAAAAGATTTTGATAAGACAAAGCCCGAAAACTATTTGTTGTACGTCGATGCAAACAACCTTTATGGGTATGGACTTATGCAAAAATTTACCATATAACGAAATCAAGTGGATGGATCCTAAAACGTATACAACAGCAGAATGGAAAGAAACAATTTTGGAACTCACTGGCGACGAAGATTATGGATATATTTTAGAAGTTGATCTTGAATATCCAACAAATTTGCATGAACATCACAAAGATTTACCTCTTGCTCCAGAACATTATAACAACAAACTTTGCACAACTCTACTGGATAAAACTGAATACGTTGTTCATTCTAGAAATTTGAAATTCTATCTAGAACAAGGTATGATTTTAAAACATGTGAATAGGGTTATTGCGTTTGATCAGAAACCTTTCATGAAAGAATACATTGATTTTAACACTAATATGAGAACCAAAGCTACAAGCGACTTCGAGAAGGACTTTTACAAGTTAATGAACAACTCTGTTTTTGGAAAAAGTATAGAAAATGTGCGAAATAGATGTGATATTAGACTAGGAAATGAAGAATTTTCAATGGAAACAAGCTAAGAAAACAAATTTCAAATGCTTTAACATCTTTGACGACAACTGTATAGCGAGTCACATGTACAAACAAAAGGTTAAATTTAACAAACCGATTTACATAGGATTTTCAGTTCTCGACCTCTCAAAATTGCTAATGTAACGAGTTTTTATTACAACAAATTAAAGACGTTTTGATCCAGATTTGAATCTGTGTTACATGGATACAGACAGTTATTTTCTAGAATTGAAACGAGATCCTTTTAAAATTATTAAAGAAAATATAGATGACTTTGATACAAGTGATTATCCAAAAGATCATGAATGTTTCACTACTAAAAATAAGAAGGTAATAGGGAAATTCAAAGATGAGTTAAATAGCGAAGTTTTAGAAGAATTTTGTGGTTTAAGGTCTAAGATGTACTCGTACAAATATCTAGATAAAAACCCAGTTAGGTGTAAAGGAATTAAGAGAAGCGTTGTAAATAAAACAATAAATATCGAAAACTTGAAGAGATGTTTGTTCGAAGATAAAGAAGAATTTAGGGAGATGACAGTCATCAAAAGTTATAAACATGAGTTGTACACTGTTACCATAAACAAGCTAGCACTGAACGCTAAAGATGATAAGAGAATTGTCCTAGAAAATAAGATCGATACAGTACCTTATGGCTATAAAAATGAAGCAAAATGTGGTATACTAGACGAATTAAATAAACTTGGAAACTTTGATATGTAAATGGAAGATGATTTAATTCACTGTCACAAGTGTAAAAAGAAAACGAAAAATATAGATTCAAAAATCGTTCAAACTCAAAATGGATTGTATAGAATCGCTGCAAAATGTTCAAAAATGTAAGACAAATAAGAGTAAATTTATAAAGAATCCTTATGAAAAACAAGTAAAGAAAGAATCTAAGAATAAGGAAGAAATCGAGATTGAAGCTAGAGAAATTCATGCACCGGTACGAAAGAAGTTTAAAAAAGAGAAAAATTATAACTTTAGGAATTGACGATTTATGGGCAGCAGATTTAGTTATAATGTCTAACTATTCGGAATCAAAATGATGGATTCAAGTATATGTTAAATGTTATTGATACTTTCTCAAAAATATGCTTGGTCAAGAGCTATCAAAAGAAAAAACGGCAAGGATGTTTCAAAAGCTTTCGAAGATATAGTAAAAGATGCCATAAGGATCAATCAATAAATATACATTATCAATTAAAAGATCATATGTCTGTTCTTTGTCTCTATCAACACTTGAGTATAAAGTTTTTGGATGAAAATAAAGATACAGTTGATTGGAACAATATTATAGATAGCGGTTACTATCCTGTGCAAATTTTATTGAAATATGTGACCGAGATCGCAAAATTTAAGGAAGAGAATCCTGAATATGACGAAGTAGATCATTAAAAATGACTCTAATCTTTTTAATTATTTTACTAAAATTTATATCTTTTCTTATAAAAACGTACATTAGATCGATGAAAAAATGATACACGATGTTTAAAATTTCTAAATTTTCTCTTATTAAATGGCGGACTACAGAAAATATGCTAGTGATATTGAAAGGGCGGAGTTTAAAAATTTCTATCCAATTAGTAAACAACATTTGAATGAACCGAATAAAAGAACTGAGTTTAATATTGATTTTGGAGATAACTTTTGCTCGTCTAACTTCCAGTTTTATATTTCTGGAACTTTAACAAAACAAGATGGTCAAGCATATCTTGGAACTGATAATGTTAGATTAATCGATAATTTTATACCGTTTTTTATTTTCTAAGATTGAAGTAAGAAAACACAATAAATTGATAGAAGAAGTCGAAAACTGTGGCCAATTAAGCACAATTAAAGGAACTATTTGTTATTCCAAAAGTGATGTATTTTCAAACAGTTTTGAATCAACTTTTAAATTTGGACAATTTGAAGCGGTCGGTGATTTAGCACATTTCGGCTTAGGATTCTTTGAAAATGTAAATTTTCCAATCTATAAAGGTGGATTTTACATTAGTTTCATAAGAGCTGAAGACGATGATGTGATTCTGAAGACTGCGACTGGAAATGTTATGCCTGTTGATGGCAAAATTACAATTAACGAGTTTTTTCATTAGAGTTCCGATGATTGATTACAAAACCACGAGTAAAATTCAGTTGATTGATGAAATTATAAAATCTCAAAACATTATGTTTAATTTTCTAGATTGGCAATGTATTGAACAAAAAGGTATTTCCGGAACAACTTATTCGTTCGATATCACAAATATTTATAGAAATATCTTCAATCCCAAGTTCGTTATCATCGGTTTTCAAACAGATAGACAGAATAATCAAGAAAAAAAATCCTTCAAAGTTTGATAGTTTGGATGTAAAAAATATCAGAGTAAAATTGAATGGTTCTTATTATCCAGATGAATTACAAACTTTAAACATTTCCGGTGGTCTTTTCAGAATCATGTATCAGATGTATCAAGATTTTAAGAAAGTTTACTACAAAAATATGGAAATGTATTACAACCCCAAAGAATTTATAGCGAATAGACCCATTTATGTCATTGATACAACAAAGAGTTTGACAAATATTTCTAGTTCAAAGAACGATATAATTATCAATATGGATTTTCAAAATGCTGTTACAAACGCGATTTGTTATGTGGTTGTGGTTTCTGAGAAATTTTTATCATATGACGTGATTAAGAACGATATTAGAGAAATTCAGTAAAAATCGTCTTATTTTCTGTTGAGCGAATGTTAGCAAATTTTATTATTTCCGTTTATAGATTTTTCATTGAGATTTCTGGATTTTTTTCATTAAAACAGCTTAGAAATTAGAAGCCTACAATGAACAGTAAAACAGCTATAGATTCGGTTAATTTTTCATTCGTGAGTTACAGATTAGTTTATTGTCCTTTAAACAGTATTTTACGTTGATTTTCTGACTGTCCCAAAAGTGAGCTAGAACCCTCACATTCATATCTAGTTACTTTTATATATATATACTTATATATACTAGCAGTTTTATATATAATATATATATATATATATATATATATATATATATATATACTAGCAGTTACCCGCGGCTTCGCACGCAATTTTCTGTTGAAAAACTGTACAATAGATCTATGTATTCTTTTTCTATAACATAATAAACAGTCTAGAGATAATCGATAGTCACTCAAAGCTATTCCAATCTCCTGATCCAATTTAGATTTAAGTTTAAAGAACAGAGATTTGGGATCCTGAAGTCGTAAAGCGAAACAGTTTTTATAAGATTAGTATTTCCCTCCCACATTCCATGTTAATTTATTGACGTTCTTCGATGGCTTCAGTAACAATAAGAGTTAGCCTTTTTATCCCAATGACGAAAGTGTATCGTACAACTCAAAAATTGCTGCGGTCAATATGGGTCTGTTCTGGTCGTTTAAATTCACCCCAGGTCTAATCTATTTATAGTTCCACAATTGATTTATGCTGTTGCGCTAACCAAAACAATGGTCTCATATGTTGGTTTCGGAATCTAACTTAGGTTAAATTTTGATGATTAAGTGATTTTGATATTTTTAACCGATCGCTAAATATGTATTAGGGGTATATGCTTCAAGTATTAGGGCAATATTATCTCCATTTGCTTTTCAATAACTACAGTAAAAAAGGCCATACACAATGTTAAAGGAACTAACCAGATTAGATTACGTTATGTGCAAACATTCACAGCTTTATACAATAAGGTAGTTGTTATAACAGCGTATAAATAGCATTTCTATTGTATTAGATGGATTATTGATCATTGGCGCAATCTAAATTTAAAATTAAATAACTTCGTATTTGCAATCTACATTACACTACTGATTAAGCACTTTAAAATAATTCAATATTTACTCAAATCTAAAAATGTAAACACGTGTTTCTGCCTCTTTGATAAACTTCAGCTGAAAGTGTTAACAGCTACTCTAAGTGTTAATTCAGACCAAAAGCTATACCTGTTCCAAATTTCAGCATAATCCATATAGCAGTTTCAGCGTGATTCGAGGACAAACATCTTAACATCTAAACATACAAACATCCAAACATCCAAATATCCAAACATTCAAACTTTCGCATTTATAATATTAGTGGGATATATATCTTATTAAAGATTGCGCCAGTAACGCACTTATAAGAGCGTGTCTTGTTTTGGCTGTTCAAAGAAAAATAACAACTTGTTATGAGTCTTTATAAAAATTATTAATCAGCCTGCTATCTCTGGATTTTGGTGTATTGGCGCGAATATCTCTCTTAGTAATGATTGCATAACAAATTTAAATTAATGTTTAAATTACATTGTCAAAGCTGAACATTCATAGATTAAAAATGAATGTATGAGACCATGTTAAACAAGTCGTGAATCTTAAAAAGAGGATGAGGACTATTAGAACATTACTTGAAAAAACTGAGAACAAGTATACAGTAAGGCTTCAGAAGACCCATATAATATGACATACAGTGCAAGGCGACAACATCAAAACGTATATTAACACTTTTGTTGCTGGTATATACTGAGTGAGATCGACTACTCTCAGTCCTCCCACTGCGTCGTAAGAAGTTTGCCGCAGTCTACTTGTAGACTGATTGTTGTTAAAATTAATCTTCCTGATTTTTGAGGATCAAAGTTATTAATTGTTTAGGACGCAATCTCAATACCTCTTAAAATGTTTCCATATGATACTATTAATAACATATCCATTTCATTGTAAATCTATTTATACAGGATGTATTACATAGGAAAGAAATAAAATTTTATAATATAGAACAAAAATAGGCTTTCAATCTCGGTTTTTTATTGTAGTCTATATAAAAAATTATAATTATCAGAAATAAACTCTAAATTATTGCCTGGCTCACTTGCCTACATAACGGGCATTGGATATTAACCTGGCAACCATGCAGTGTGTCTCAGCACTCAGTGCACTGGCACAAGGCACAAGGAAAGACCACATGTGTAGACCTTTGAATCAGGCACACTGCACAGTTACGAGGCACGCAGCAGGAGTGTCCCCGTGAAAAAATACAGCAAATATTGCAAATTTGTCTTCTGAGAATTATAACTATTTTGTTTTTTGTTTAATCTGCAATGCTCAATAACAATATTATATTTATTTCTGCTATTATAATTATGCAAGTTGCTAGTTCAAAATTAATGATGACATGTTTTTTGTAATATACAATACTGAGTCAAAAATATATAAATTTATAAACGTTTCCACCAAAGCTTAATAAAAAGTGGATCACAGTGTTCTAGTGGTTGTGATTTTGTAATTATTCTGATAGCTTTGTTTTTCAGGATAATGATTTCATTAATTTTAGCGCTATTACCCAATAATATTAGGCCATACCTTGTTATTGATTAAAAATAGGCATAGTATGCAGATTTAAAATATTTTTCAGTAACACAATTTATAATACGTCTAAGTAAAAAAATTACTCTACCAAAATATTCCTAGAAATTTAGCACAAGAAAAGAAATAATTTGGTGTGTCAATAGTAGGGGTTTGTCGTAAAGTAAACAAAATGTTTTGAGTTTTGACTTCATTTAGTAAAGATCCATTTGATCTAAACAACACTGAGGCTTTCTTAACTGATTCAATGACAAGAACTTGTAGTTTGTCAAAGTTTGAATGGATATTCTAAAGAGTTGTGTCGTTAGCATATAAGATTTTAACCTAACAACGGTAGGAAAATTAATTTTATATATAAATAAAAACATAATAGGGCCCAGGACTGACCCTTAGGTACAACAATCCCGATCACCAAATTGTTGGACCGATTTCCATTAATAGAAACAAACTTTTCGCCTGCGGTTAGATAAATAGTCTTTAAAGAACTCTTTAAAGCCGGATTCCCATTAATACCGTAATAGTTAAGTTTTAAGGCCCTGCTCAAGTCAAAATATGTTACCTGAGCAAAGGCTTTAAATCTCAAAAGTGTTTAGGACCTCCTTAATTAGTGAATAAATTGCATCAATGGTGTATTTACCTCTTCTATTGTAATAGATTTAGATTGATGTTATTTTCCAGATACGCAAAAGGTTCATCATGTAAAACAGTTTCTATTATTACAGGACAGGTAAAATTTATACTGGGCAATAGCTCTCAGGGAAACTCCTAGACCCTTTCTTAAGAATCGGGCAGATATACATAATGGGTTCAAAAACGTATGGTAAATTCGTTAAAATATATTGTTAGATTTGTTATAAATGTCTTTGGCGTTCTGAGTTTTTAACTCTTTTGACAGCTTTAATGACCTCATCAATTGAGACTTCTACAAAGATAAATGTTTTTCTTTCAAAATATGGTAATTTCTTATTAAGTTCATTCTATTAACATGAGGCTTTTTGATACTAACCCTTTATTTGGTGTTAACCGAATTGATAAAACAAATGGTTTAAGTTACCTGGAGTGATATTTATTGATAATGTCGATTGAGATTCTAAATGTTTGTATTTTCGTTTATCTGCACCGAAAACGCCTTATATTGGCGTTAAAAACCTCTCCCCAGGCCTTATATTGGTTACTGCTATTTTATATTTTTGCGACATTGTGAGTTCGCATCTTCTACGGACTTTTTATAACATTTCTAGAGATTTAAATAGTTAACACGAAGCCTGTCACTAGTAGAAAGTTTTGTCGATTTCTCCAAAAACAAAAATTTCTTTAATTTGGGTCCAGTTCCCCACTATACCAATAATTTTGATTTCGACCTTTAATCTCACTAACTGTGGAACGTTTGTTTTTTCACTGTAGAGTAAAATGTTTATTTATGAACTGAAATGGAGAAATATGCATGAACGAGTTTTTAGGTAGAGAATACTCTTCCATTACTAAGTACGACATTCCAATCATGTAAAAAACAAAAGGTTTGTCAGATCATCAATAGAGGATTCTGGACAAATTAAAATAAAAATGTGTCACTTGTACTTTAGGATTTAGCAAGGTTTTAGATGTTTCAGACAAAGTATTCTTTTGACTATTTAAAATAAGCCCATTACGATCCGAGAAAGAAAAATAAAGATGTTGCATGAAATAACCTGATCTAGGCAGACTAAAAAACATTATCAAGACAATGGGCTCCCCGAGTTTACAAAGGAAGTTTACAAGTAAGGAAGGGAAGTTTACAAAGCAAAACGTAGTTTTTTATAGCGGGTACAACTTCCATGAAAACGAGTAATCTAGGTTTATCTTCTTTAACATACGTTGTATAATCAATTTATATGACGAGAACTCTCTCTCTCTCTCTCTGTGTGTGTGTGTGTGTGTGAAATTTAAACTTTTTCGGATAGCGGGAAGATGAAAAATAATAATATACTTTTTCTAGGGTTTGAAATTTTATATTTCAGTCGCTATGGTAGTTAATCTTCATAAAGACGCTATTGATTTTCTGTGAAAGTTATGAGGCATGTGTGTGCCCACATTTTATGTACATAGGACATAGGGAAGGTCTTCTAAGAATTCCAAGTCCATTTCTACCCCTATGGGTGGATTATATTAATGAAAGATGTAGTTATTGCTATGTATAATACACTGTATAATTCAAAATAAATATTTAAAGCACCTATGAGCAAAAGATATAAGGCAGAAAATTACAGGATGGTTTACTAGAAAGTAGTCACTTTAGTTCAGACATGAAAAAAGTTGAATTTCTAGTGACAGTCAAGCTCCACGCGATTGAACTAATATGGGCTTAAATTAATTTACATATCGCAAAAATAATAAGTCGTTCACTATTAATTCTATCACAAAATTTGTAAAAGAATCTTTGGAAAAGACTAACGCCTGATTGTTGGATGAAAGTTGTAGAGAATACAAAAATAGTTATAGATAACGCTTGAACCAATGAATGATTGCTGGGGAGGCTGTAGAGAGACTAATAATATTTTGACTGAGGACAGAAATTCGTCGGAAGACTGTGTCAGTGAACATGAGGTAAACAGTGAAAATATAACACCGATAACAAAGACGATGGTGATAGGATTATGGAAGGTATTCGGCCGCTTCGCTTCGCTTTGAGAAATATTAATTTCCCTCAAATTATCTGTTAGTGAATTTACACATATAAGTTTAATTAAATGTTTGTTTTTGGGTAAATGGATAATTTAATTGCCTTTCCTTAAATTAATATATTTAGCAGAATCATACAAGCCTAATTTAAACATTTTCCTGTTGTGGTTTGTGTGAAAATAAAACTGTCGATATTTTATTTTGTGATTTTGGCACACGGGGCAAGTTGGTATGTGTGTTTCATTAAGCCATAATGTATTAAGGTTCCGGCACAGTTACTGTGTACCTCGCTTGTTCTGCACCCTCACTCATAAGTAAAGACTATTAGTAATAAGCATTGCGTGATTTATAAATAAATAAAAGTCTAATGAGTTTCCCAAAAAAACTTGTTACGCCTTTAATTATTAACTTAGAACTCTGAATTATCAGTATGTCGTTCGTTAAGAGACATACAACAAATGATATATTATATTTTTAACTGTAATTATTTTTGAATTAGGAGGGGTTAAATTGGAGAAAGCTTAAATTTAAAAGAAAACTGTGTTTTACTTTATTTTTTTGATTATCACAATCAATAAACATATCTAAAAATATCTCACTTTCGCTATAATATATAGATTAATACTACCTAAGCCGTCAAACTTTTTCAGATGTAATAAAGGGGTATATTTTAACGTGGTAGACGTTTTAAGTGAGATGTTTAGTGTGTGTGAGAGAGGTCGCCGGGATCCGGTAAAAATAACATAATATAAATTCCTAAACGAAACGTCCACCGCCTTCAATTCTTCCGGCGAGCGCGCTAATGCAACCCGCACAGCACGTGTCAATAACCAACTCAGAGCTCTCCCCTAACCACGCGACTCAACGGACGGTCGCCCACTGGCCACGGACAGTGGTGGAGGCCTACCCCTCCGGCGATCCCCACCACTCCCTTTTAGGTGGTGTGATATTAGGTGCTATAAAACTCCAGCACGATCTTTAGGTGCCGTGCGACTCTCGGGCATTTCCTTAGGTGCTGTGAGATTAGGTACTATAATATTAGGTGCTATGAGAATCGGTGCTATTAGACGGTTTGAATTTTAGGTGCTGTGAGATTAGGTGCTATTAGATTAGGTGCTGTGAAACCCCCACGATATATATATATATATATATATATATATATATATATATATATATATATATATATATACACACACGCACAGGAATCCATACAAGAAGAAGAACATACACCCATACAATTTTGATAACTTACAATAAACATATATAAGTCAATAGATTTTAAAAATTAAGATAAACTAGCAACCTATTTTAGAGTTAAAATTAACATAAAACAAATAATTATACATATAAGATAAAAATACATTGTAAAATTGAATCATCAGACAAAATAAAGTATTTCTTTAGACCAAACACCACAGAATACATTAAATCTTCATATCAAAAACAAGGAGATTGTTATGCAAAGTAAGTTTACAACACCTTAAGTTATAAAGTGAATTTAGATCAAATAATGACTTTTTATAATAATGGAATTTATTCTTTTGAATCATGAGTTAATTTGAGACTGAGAAGAACCCTTTTTGGTTAAGAAATTTATTAAAAAACACCAAGTTAATCAATTGAGTTATTAAATACAGTCATACATTTTATTATTTGTGTTAAATTGGTGAATCTCGATTTTTGTAAAAAAAACAGAATAGATATTTACTAGATGATGACCACTTGAATACTGGATAGCAACCAGAACTCTCAGATCTTAATGGATTAACATTGCCAGTATTAAATCCACACTAAACTGACAAGGATGATTGGAAGATTAATAAGTGTCCAATGGAACACACAAAGTAAAACTGTATTTGAACTCAAGTAAGATCTACCCAATTTATGACTCCAAATCTTTCATAATTCAAATGTATTTTTTTTGTATAAATTCATACCTAACATGCACCAAAACCTTTTCTATGTTAGATATAATTTTTTGTGTGCCTATACCAGTATAATTCAACGGAAACCCTCTATCATACATGTGACAAATAAACTCAATAATAAATTGTAAATTAATCGTTTATTTATTTATATCAATAAGCTAGTTAAGCAAGGGCAAAGAACGAGTTAATAAATAAATAAAGCAAAAGAAAAAATGAATACGCTTCTTTTCCACTTTTTGAGTGCTGCTAGAGCTTCCCTGGTTTGTTAAAATTGATTGGTATTTTTTTAATCATTGTGTTTCCACAAGTAGCGGAGATCTAAAGATCACCCCAAGCATTATCCCGCTCTACTTGGGGAAGGCTAATTTTAAACTGGAGGTCACCAGGTATCCAGAGTTCGTATATTAACAGCCAAGTAAAACCTTGATCATGCAGCCTTCGACATATGCCTTTCCACCTTGACTTGGATAAAGACAGAAATTTAGGTTTAGTATGGTAGAATATAGTTTGGAGCCAGATTTTTGGGAAGTTTTCCCGATAGATGAGGGTAGTATGAAACTAAAAATGAGGGTGGTAAGGATAGTCAGAAAGAAGCCCGCCAGATCAGAATAATTAAAGAAATCAAGAATCGGATCAGGCAGTTCCCAGGTGCGCCCACATGAAAAATACCAATAAAAATACACCTACAGACAACGTTTCATAAATAAATAAATATTTTGCTATTTAACATAAAGTAGTTACATAGCATATGAAGAAAATGAGCTAATTAGTGATTATTATGTGATGCTTGTATATGTTAATTAGGCAGAGTTTTCAAAGAAAAATTAAAGAAAATATGTTGATAGCTTATTAAATAATCAAACTGTGAATTTTTTACTGAAACCTTGCAAAATACCTTCAAAAGGACTGGCACTTTTATGTGCACCCACTAGTAAAATACATGGCACTTTTCAGTACAACCCACTCAATAAATACTTGGCACTCAAAGGGTGAAAGTTTGAATATTCAAACTAAGGCAACAACACGTTTTAGCAATTTCGATCAGCCGATAATTATTGACATGGTGGATCTCTGCAGATTCGAATGTTGCATCCCAACAATTCGATTCTCAAATCCAAATCTTGGTATAAAACTTGAGAAAACATACAAACTACATTATGAAACACTAGTGCGATAGATCTCGTCTAAACAAAGGTATTGCTCACTGATAGCCACAAAGTAGCACTCTTGGCAGGATAAGTGAAAGGGAAAATGAATTCTATAATTTTTTTTCTTCTAATTCACAATAATGATTTTTGTTGCAGATTGGTATTCATGTTGCCGATTTGGTTGTTGATATGGACAGTATGTCTTTCTACGGACACAGAAAGTTTCAGAAACAAAGAAAGAGAAGACTGACTAATCTAAAAGTTATCCATGAATTCACCAATTACTTCACAAAGACTGCATTGTTTTTCATACCTGTCTTTGTTATACTGTAAACATTATTTCTGTTAGTTGTGTTTAGTTCTTGTTTCAAGTTCAGTGTAGTCTGTGCTTAACATACATGAAGTATAAATTGCAGTGGTTTGTCTTGTCAATATAACGGTTGCGTTATTTTAGTTCATAAACATTGTACTGTACATTATCATTCCATTTTTTTACTGCTTTTGAATGAATTAAAATTATCCTTTAACCCTTTGACTAGTAATGTCGACAGTTACATAGCGCGTGCCACCAGAGGTGAACTGATCATAACTATGACTCTAAACAATATTTTCTGTACTCTTTCATAAATTTTAATATTTAACTTCAATGTTTATGCTTTCTAGCAGAGAATAACATAGGTCCTATGTTTCAAATAGGCTACTTGTTTTTCTCTGTTTGTTTTCAGTTCCTTTTAGTTAAATTCACGGTTCCTGATAAAAAAAACTCTGACACATTTTTTAATTTGTAACGATAAAAAATTACTTTTGCTTTCTACACCAGTTTAGTATCCTACATTATTAATTTTAGTAAATCCAATATAGCCTTAAAAAAAACTCACTTTGTTGGAGCACTATTACATTGAAAAGCTTCACCAGTCAAAGGGTTAAATTAAAGTATTTTGTAAATATTTAAGTATTTGTTATATAAGTTAAAAAATCTTAATGTGTATTATAATGTACATGTGTAGTATTTATTTTAAATTTTTAAATAGAGATCTTTAAGCTTATTGTACAACTATATCAACTGTAAATGTATGTTAAGTAACTTTCTTACGTAATTAAAAATGAAAATTAAAGAAATGTACACAAATATATGTTATTTATTTTGTGTCTCAATCAGCAACACCCGTTGTTTTTGCATCGCTCAATTTCGTCACTTGTTATAGTACTTATAATAGTGAATGTCAATATGAATTTTATATATATATATCTTATTGGAAATTGAGAAAAATGCTAAAATCATGATGCTTTATTTCTCTTTGTCGGCACAGAATTACGATTCAAAACGTAGTTAGAAAGAATATTCAGTCTCGTTTGCACCAATTTATCTAGAGCGAGTTTTGTTCTTGTTTAAGGTAAAATATGCTTAAATAGTGATTATTATATGTTGAAATTAGCGTGATAAGATTACTAAATTTATGTGTTGTCTTGATTGTGTTTTTGTTCAATATTTTTGGTTTAGATTTAAACACCTCAAACAAATTAAGGGATCACTTCTATTGCTAGGTGCATAAATGGCATAAGAGAGTTTGTACTTTACCCGCAGATAAAGGCAGTATCTTGATAAAGATGATTTTTATTATTTCCGAATAGTACTGTTAAATACTGCTGTTTTTGATTATCAGGTCCAAACAAGAATGAGATAAGAAAAAAATACCA